>NW_020225546.1:308934-498981 GCF_003070985.1 Temnothorax curvispinosus
TTTTTTCTCGGAGTGTTTAAGAGAACCTCTCGTGCGTCTTAAATCTCAAAACTTTTTCTAGTTCCCTAAGTATAAGCGTTCAAAGACTACGTTGAAAGATCAAGAGGGAGCTGCTGGAATAAGAACCCAGCTGCTTTTAATGTCCATCAATGTGTACGGCCAATTTATTCGACGATGCTTCCGTGAAAGCACTTCCGTAAAATTTGCGTTTTGGGACGCGGGGTCTCTTCCTCGAGCGGCTCCCTCGCGTTGCAAATAGAAAAGCGTGTCAGGAATATAACGACCTACTTCCTGCACGCTAAAGGAATATAAAGTTCCGTTTTTGATGGCGTACATCGATTCGGCCACCCCGACAGTGCTGAACGCCCAACACGCGCCGCAACTCTCTTGGCTCGCAACTGGTCCTACTACCTTTTGGTCGCGCCAGTCAAACTTAGAGGGTATACCCGTCAATCTCTTCACACGATTAACCGAGCTCGTAAGATGCTGATGATAATACGACGCTATCATGTGTTTTTGCCCTAATTGACAAAATTGTTATATTTGTATCAAGAAATAAATTACAACACTAAATTGTGCTCGTTGCAAGCAGAACCGAGTTTTTCGGGAAACTTTTGTTAATTTTTAAATAATTTAGCGAACTTAACTTTAATGAATCCTGAAGATATCCAAGATTTAAAGATCTTTCGTCTTCAGCATGAATCTTGAAATAAAATAATTTATGGTTCTCGTTGTGAATCGAGCTTTCTCGAGAAACTCTTTGTCATTTTTTAAGTGATATAGCAAGCTCAATTTTAATAAATCTTGAAAATTTCTAAGATTTAAAGATCGTTTGTCTTTAGCATATTAAAACAAAATAATTATTCGTAAAACTTATTCTTTGGCGCGTATTTGTACACACTACAAATTAATTAATGTATTAATTATAATGATATAGTAAACAAATAATATAATAATACAAATATTATCGCGAACATGCTGTACTGATAAACAGACATATTTTCAAAAGCAAATATGTTGTACGCCAAAACTAAAACAGAATTATAGATATTCAATTGATTCTGTTGCTCTAATCTCGTGATTGCTTGTAATTGAAGTTTAAACATTTAATTAACTTAGGCCCAGTTTCACAAGTGTCGGTTAACTTTTAATCTTAGATTAACTCACTCTTCGTCTCTTTCTAAGGGGGACGTTAGAAGGAGACGAAGAGTGAGTTAATCTAAGATTAAAAGTTAATCGACACTTGTGAAACTGGGCCTTAATCGCTATTTTTCTTAGTCAAAATTAAACTCACCCCGCAAAGGTAAATCGGGGAGTAGCGTTTGTTGCAAGAATTCATCTTTGGACAAATCGGAGAATTTTGTTAGCCCGTAGTACGCGCTTTCCTGCGACGACCGTAAACCGTTCAGCTTTTTGATATGTCGCAATGATTTCTGCAATTGATTTAATTTCTTTATTATATAATACTATTGTAAAAAAAAAAAAGAAAATTGCATCTACATGCAACGCTGATTTGCAAAAATTAGTTTCTAACTTAAATGTTACTATGTTAATCTTTTGATATTGCATTATATAATTATTATTATTATTATTGCAGTTAGTTACACATTCCGGACATCATAAATTTATTTTTCAGAAGATTTCGGAATAAAATAATTGACAAATGTGAATCTATAGCGGAACGTCAATGTCTAAGTAAAACTGTAATAGATCTCTAGAATTAAACAAGTTTAACGCTTTTTATCATTACTCTTCTTCTTCCATCAGTGCCGATAAAGCTAATTAGTGCTTTGCACCAAGTCATACACAAACACGAGTGACTCATAATACGCGCGTGCGAGCGCGCGTAACATTTGTGTTTACGATTTAAATCTCTCTCTTAACGAAATTTATATTTAAATTATAACGTGTCAAGTCCGAGGAGAACAATGCAATGTTGCAACCATTTAAACCGATTGCGATTCGCGATCCCCCACGATCGGTCTGGAGAAGAAAGAAGAAATCGTCTCGTCTTTCACCTGAAAATGCTCGAATCTCTTATTATATTCCGCGGGCTCATTCTTGTAGGATTTATTGTATCGGGCTACGTATTTCGCGAACAGTTCTGCGTCCTCCTCGACAGCTTTATCGGGCCCGACTCTGATCGGTACGATAAAGAAGCAAAGGCTCACGACCAGCACTATCACCACCACCGTTCGCCACTCCATGTCTCGTGCACGTTGACGCAGAACGCACGTTCGCACGTTCACGATGTGCGTTCGCGTTGTCACGCAACGGACGACGTAGACACGATATAATAAAGGGAGAGTGGTCGGACAACGAGTGCAGCCAGTAGGTATTTAAAGATTTGCCGAGTAAGCACTTGGAGTGCTTGGACACAACTGGACGCTAGGTCGAAAATGGCGGTGATATTTAATACTCTCGCGGATTGATTTCAACGTAGCTCTAACAAACCTGTAGTAAAAGAAACAGATTCTCTTACTTTGAAAATATTTAGAATTAATATTTTTTTAAAGGAAAGTATTTATAACATATTTATAACTAAATAATTATAACGAAATGCAAGTCTTTAATAAAATTCAGTTTTAAATGTTTTCTTTCAAATACAGTTTGAAAACTTTATCTTATCAATTTTCTATTCAGAATTTAGATAATTAAATTAATTATAATATTAAATATTATAATATTAATATTGTAACGTCAAATTAAATGTAATATTAAGTGCAATTTATATCACATCTTCTTCGACATTTCTGTCAAAGAAAATTTTCAAAAAATTAATTAAAGAAGTTAAAATAGCTATTTTAATTAAAGAAGTTAAAATAGCTATTTGATGTTATTATTATTATTAATAACTCTGAATTTTAGCTCATTTTAAGCAAAAATTAAATATAAATCAAGAAACAGTATTAGAAAATGCATCGTTTTATTATTTATTAACAAGGAGCATTTAATCAGAATCTGATCTTTTTTCTTTTATTAAAAAAAAGAATATATAGCACGCGCGAGCCAAATCATATCAGTGACGCCATCTGTTAAAATAATATTTAATTACTACTCTGCTCTATCAGTAAACAAATATGTAGATGGTATTCGATCTTATCCATCATTGTCAATCGTCAGATAATTTGTCACGTGGCGCATGCATCTCGATCGACTTCTCCGAGCTTCTTCCCTAGACGGGTCTCTTTATACATATAATACCACTTAATACATATAATATTAAGTTATACATATAATAACTATATTATTAAATTACTCCTTATAAGATTAAATTACTCTTTTTCTTCTAACTATTATTTTTAAATCAAATGGTGAAATAAAGAGGCACAAGAATAAACAAAAAAAATACTCTTACACAAAAAAATTCTTTATGTTGATAAAGTTCGTAAATTTGACAAATTTTTTATGTTGATAAAATTCTTAAATTTGATAAATTCTTTATGTCGATAAAATTCTTAAATTTTCGGAAACTGACCAATCGCATTGGTAAGATATATTTAGGAGGTAGGATATCTTTGGGATATCTTCTGGACGTCATTTTGATATGCATGCTATGTGGGTAAGCACAAAGACATGTATGCACATTTGTATATAAGGGAACGCTTAGAAATTTGACTGCCTGTTCTTTGTCTGTACGTACTGGTTGGGGATTGACTCGTAGTTATAACGGTCCTAAAACAATTTTGACTTTTGTAGCTTCAGTCGCCGAGAAATTCAGGAAACATGTATCGGCTCTTTGTGACGATGACGGTAATCACGGTAATCAACTTCGCGTCAATCAACGCGAAGTCGTATAGGTGAGTACATGTTATATACAAACGATCCACATTTATATCGACACGATGAATTATAATACCGTATAGAAATCGCGCTTCCAACTACTTGGAATCGCCGCAGAATTCGCGATAAATAATTATCAAATCAATTTCAAAACCATAATTGTATCAAATCTGTAAAAAAAAACGCATTTTGAAAGTCGGAATAAAGTGAGCAAACTAATTACAAGAGATGCTTTGAGGATTCCTTCGAAAATCTTATTTTAAGTGAGATTAGCGTCGTGTGATATTCTTCTTTTCATGATGACACCAATCTCACTTAAAATACCTAACTACATTCTAATGCGTAAATATATGCAGGTAGCATTTATTTTTTAATGCCAAAATGTTGAGGCTTTAATAGTTTTTAAATAAAAAGTGCTTGAAAATGATCAAATAAATTATTTGAAATTCGTATTTATGTTCTACGATATATGTACATACATTCGCGTTTATACCATACACATATACACATATAATATAACGAAATTTTTTTTATGTTGCTTCAAGAATTCCGTTATACAAGACATCCTCCGTTGAAAAATCTTCGACGGAGACTATGAGACGACTCCGTTCGGGTCCGGAAGCCGGCGTACCTCTGATTAATTTCAAAGATGTTCAATACTACGGTACTATCGAAATTGGATCTCCACCGCAGAAGTTTAAAATAATTTTCGACACTGGTTTCTCAGATCTCTGGGTACCATCCAAAAACTGCAACGTTAGCCAACGTGCTTGCTGTAAGTATATCATAACATCGTTACCTCCTCGACATTCTACTATTCGTATGTGCACATATGTATTAAAAAAATTAATGTTTTAAGTATTAAAATAATCTTAAAAATTTTTTTTCTCGTTTAATGATTGATATCAAGTAAAAATATAAGATAAGAATAATGCTGTAGAATTGTATCTATTCTATTTACATTTCAAGTAAAGTTATAAAATCTTTAAACCAACTTTCAAAGATTCGAATCAGTGGTAAGGTAAATATTATGTAGCTAAGTTCCATACTTACATTCTCTCTTATTTACATTATTTAGCACACTGACTTTAAAGATACAAATAATTTTTTATACAAAACGGCTCACATGTTAAAGCAAAAAATATAAACATAAATATATTTGATGATTTAACTACTGTTAGTTATATATTTAGCTTAATATAGAGAAATTTATATTTCTAGATTCTTCAATATTAACTGATTTAATTTTATTTACTACTTTTTGCAGTAAAACATAATAAATATGATAATACAAAATCCAGAACATACGTCGAAGACGGAGGTAGGTTTAATAGTCCTTACCACGATGGCAGAGTGTCCGGAAACTTTTCTATTGATGACGTAAGGGTAAGTCATCGTCAAGTAAATGATATATTTAATTCTAATCACACTCATAATCTATGAAAATTTTCCAAAAAGCACATGTTGCTATTATTCTCCGAAAAAAACGCTCGCAATTATACTTTATTAATAATATCAACGTTTTGTAGATTGGTGGCCTTAATGTTACCTCACAGATGTTCGGAGAGGTATTAAAATTCTCGACAGAGTTTTGGGACTGGTCACAATGCGACGGCGTTCTGGGGATGGGTTATCCCGCCTTATCTCACTTTAATACTTCTACTGTCTTCCAAAACATGATTCATCAACACGTGTTGTCCCAACCAATTTTTAGCTTCTATCTAAATCGGTATGTATCTTTCCGTATGCCTCACGTGTGTTTAATACTATTTTTTTAATTACATACTTTGTCTTTTCATGCAATGTAAAAAATATACAACCTATACAGAAAGTACTCACATCCCGACGGTGAATTGCTATTGGGTGAGACTAATCCTTCCCACTACGTGGGCGAGTTTACGTATGTGAATGTTACCCGCAAAAAATACTGGCAATTTAAAATGGATAGGTATATAGTTTTTTTTCTAAATTAGACGTATGTTAACCGCGGATTATATGTCAGCTAATTGGTAATGCTATCCCACTGCAGAATTCAAACAGAAAGAAACACCTTTTGCTCGGAAGGCTGTCAAGCTATCGTCGACACGGGCTTCTCTACGATAGCTGGACCACCGCAGGCTATCACAGCTCTTAAGAGAGAGATTGGCTTTAATGATCGGGTAATTGATTATCCCTTTCTGCAATGGTAGCTTTCAACTACCTTAAATAAATTATTGAAATAAATTAATAAATGTTTGGTAAGCTACGGATTATTAATGTGGATTACTAACATTGACCTTCGTTTAAAGGTGGAGTGCCGCGAGATTCCTGATTTGCCTCATATCATATTCGTCATAGGTGGTACGACGTTTCGACTCACTGGCCAAGATTATGTCAGGAAGGTAAAGAATATTATTATATAAAGGTTTAAATTGTTTTTAGAATAGAAATATTATATTATGCCATATTTAATGTCTCATAGGTCACAGGAGACCTTTGCATTTTAACACTCCAAAATATTGATCCGTTTAATGATAATGGTATAGAATGGATTTTGGGCAATGTATTTATTCGTCGCTACTACACCGTGTTCGACATGGGGAAAGACCGAGTGGGATTCGCCATGGCAGATAATTAAATCTTGATTGCCTTCTCATGAAGTTATCATTAAATATTAGGAAAAATAAATGACATTACTAAACAAATAAGTCATAGGATGAATACCGGCCATAGTTTTTTTAGAATATCGACCGACATATGGTCTGTAATTTTATTTGGACTATATATATGGCATATTTTTAAATTAATATGTGAGAATTAGAAGAAAGATATGCGATACTTATTCTACCAACGATTTGGTACATCTTGTTCTTTCGGCAACTATCGAATTGTTAGGTATTGTGAATACAACTTGTATACAAGTCTGTTAAAATGAAGTCTATTAAAATGAAGTATTTTTTACACTGAATATTGATTTCATATATCGCCCTTTCAATCTCATCTTAATGTAGTATCCCGAAAAATATTATCTCGTTTATCCTTATAAATTTTCTGCTTACATACGAATACAAGATATCATATAACATTCTGCTTATATGTATAAGAGTATGACATACCGCATTTGTAATCAATATATAACTTTTTACATTTCTTATGCTTACACAAACGTATATACGCATAAATCTTTTGCTTATTAATAAAAATTATCCAAAATTTTCCACACATAGATACTAAATTGTCGATACAAAAATTATCATGTCGTATGTATTCTAATTAATAAATTGTTATAATATTGCAAAACTGGTTTAGGTATCTCACTATCGTTAATATTATAAACTTATATTTTGAAATTGTTATTTTTAGAAACTGGTCTATTGTAGTAACTACTGCTAGTGTTAAATAAAATATGATACACAAAGAGAAATTATCGAGTTATTTTGATATATGATGTGTAACAACGATAATATTTTCTGGCAATACACGTTTGCAAAAATTTTATATGATTACAAGCCAGCTGGTGTCTCTACTTTAATGTTAAAAGAAAATATCACATTATATAAATACTGGTAGTTAAACATCTTGTGTTATGCAATTTACGTTGCATTTTATTACATTTTTGCAAGAGTTAATCTGTAAAAGAAAAGCTTTGAGTAAATCCTATATAAAATTGATTTCTTAATTCCAAGCACAGCGTATAATATTCTGGAATTAGATATCCGCGACATTTGCAACATTCAAAAAGACGATTGTATTTTTAGATCTATATTCCGCTTTCAGGTTTCTCTCTACTTACAATTTATAGCGGAAACTTGAATTCGATTTAGTGGAGACTCAAACCCGATTTAGCGGAGACTCGAACCTTATTGATGGAGATTTATCAATCGATTGACAGAGTTAAAGTGCAGTTTAAGGTGCACTTAGTGCTTAGTGCATAAAGTGCACCTGAGTGCACCTGAGTTTGGCCGTGTCTCTTTTCTCTTTCTCTTCGTTGGCTTCGCTAAAACATGAGGCAGTGATGGAGAACCGTACGATTTCTAAAAAGAGGAAGGTAGCAATCTCCAAAAGTCTATCATATTCTTGTAGTTGCAACGCTGAGAACTCCCGGGGTGACATTTCGTCGAAAATCGGACGAATGCGATACCCGCGGTTTGCGGATGACCGGGATGACATGGGATTCCGGCATCGTTCTCACGTGGATTTTACAATTCCACGTATCCTTTCTCTCAAAATTATTTAAACTGTACACATTTCTATTAAATGGAATTTGGTGTATTTTAGTCTTCTCTGTAATTTCCTGGTGTTACGTATTTAATGCTAGAATAATTTATTAGTTTATATATTTTGATGATAATAACCTAAAAAAGTAAACTCAATAAATGTAAATTTTCATTAATTTGCTACTATGCACCTGATAACGTTAATTTGCACGAGCTTCCTCAATATAAATCTATGTAATAAAACAATTTTTGTATAATAAATTATATTCTACGAATAAATCAAATTACATAGTCATATTTGATATAAAATTTTTTATAAATGTACATTCATTTGGTTCTTTTCAGTTCGTAGGCGACGGTGTATTCAGAGCCGAGTTGAACGAGTTCTTGACTCGTGAGCTCGCCGAAGATGGCTATTCGGGCGTGGAAGTCCGCGTGACGCCAAATCGGACTGAAATCATTTTACTAGCCACCCACACGCAGAGCGTGCTCGGCGAGAAGGGACGCAGGATCAGGGAACTGACGTCTGTGGTACAGAAGCGTTTCAACTTCAAGGACCAGAATGTCGAGTTGTATGCTGAAAAAGTAGCCACCCGTGGTTTGTGCGCTATCGCGCAGGCAGAGTCTCTTCGCTACAAGCTAATTGGAGGTCTTGCTGTACGAAGGTACATCGGAGTTTTATCTGCCGTTCACTATTTGTCAATCCTAATTACACCTTCTGCAATTTTCATTAATTATTATTTTATTATAATATCGCAGAGCATGCTATGGCGTTCTACGTTTCATCATGGAATCCGGCGCGAAAGGCTGCGAGGTCGTTGTCAGCGGCAAATTACGTGGTCAAAGAGCGAAATCAATGAAGTTCGTTGATGGTCTCATGATTCACTCGGGTGAGCCGACTAACGAGTACGTGAATGCTGCCACCCGACATGTACTCCTGCGGCAAGGTACGAATATTACCATGGCAATTACTTTGACTAATATAGCAGTGTGTTCACAGAAATTAGTTGTTTTAAACTACCAGAAATTTATTTTACATTCAATTTATTTTATGGTCGTTCATATGTATTGCAATTCGTATTACTTATACTTATGTTTGTAATATATCTTAGGCGTATTGGGAATCAAAGTTAAAATTATGCTACCATGGGATCCCAATGGCAAGAGCGGTCCGAAGAAGCCTCTTCCTGACTATGTATCGATCGTGGAACCGAAAGAAGAAGTACCGCCATCAGTTCCAATCTCCGAGGTGAAGCCATCAAAAGATATACCCCAACCCACTCCTCTCGCTGTATAACAATCGATTTAAATGCAGTTTTATATGCATTTAGAAAATAAATAAACGGAAAATAAGATCTGTGTTGCATTTTATTCTCAACGTTTTAATGTACGAAATATTAAAAAAAAGAATGATTCATGCTAGGTAAGAATCAGGTAGCCTTTCTTTTTATTGAAAAAGATTTATTAATGTGTTTTAAGATGTTTGCTACAGTATACCGATAATTATTTTCATTTATAAAACCATTCTGAATTACTTTTATATATGTTAAATATCCAAATATCAGGTAGAAGATAAACGAACTTATGCTAGACTAACAACTGATAGAACAAACACATGATAGGTATTAAATTAAACTATTTCCAGAGCTTATCCCAAAAAAGATGGCGAGTTAACCATTCCGTGCGACTCGGAAATATATGTAAATTTTATAACTTATATATTAGATATATTATATATTATACACATTCCCTAATACCGCAAAACCGTGCGAAATCAATCAAAAAAACAAAAAATGGTTTACGTAATCAACATTAAACTCCATTAACCAGTGAACTCCATTATGCATCATTATCTACTCGTTACAAATTCATGGTTCAAAATTATATGGAAAATTTTAGAGTTAGTATATGCGCATAGTTTATAATTCTTTAATATAAAATTTAAGAACCTGAAAAATAGAATCCAACAAAAAACCTTATTAGCCAAGTT
The DNA here is from genome assembly GCF_003070985.1 of Temnothorax curvispinosus. Lineage (NCBI taxonomy): Eukaryota > Metazoa > Arthropoda > Insecta > Hymenoptera > Formicidae > Temnothorax > Temnothorax curvispinosus. The sequence continues at coordinate 318,904 of NW_020225546.1, forward strand.
ACGTAATTGTCTTTAACTTGTAAATTTTATACGATAATGATTAGTACGTCTCTTCAGTTTAATTATAATCGCACATTATTAACGTAAGAAACAGTTCATGATTTGATTGTTTTCACAGATATTCCAAACATAACATTCACTATGAATTTTGATGTCGGCACTCATTTTGCGCTAACACTAATTCATGAAAGTGTTGCTGAGTGGACCCTAGAACCCTAGGAGATCTGTCTTTGAGAGACAATATTGAGAAAGAATTGAAAAATTCAATATCGTAGATATTATTGACGCACTGGCGCCATTTGTTGGGTCAGAGAAAGCAGACCGTTGATGAGCTTTCGAATGATGTCCGGCACGGCCGGCTTTTTCGACACCGAACTCAATCCGTTTCTAAGCTCGTAAAATACGTTACGCGTGAACGGATTTCTTTGTGACGCAAGACGCAATTTCAAGAACTGATAATAGATGAAGGGAGTCAGCAAACCGGCCCGTCCTCTGTAAAAAAAAAAAACAGGAAAAGGATATTTAATATGCCGCTAAATGTTTCTCTATTATCGGATTATGACACGACAATCGTGCACAATACATACGTAAATACTAGAACAGCAGTAAACGGCAAGATGATGATTTCTGACAGAGCACACAGGCGAAGGATATTCCGCGACTGAAATTCCACCAGGGATATCAATAGGCGAGCGCCCCACCAGCTGTTATGTCCTAGACACTGCAGAGATCACAAGTTCAACTTACATTCTTATGACTGTGCAGGTAGCCGTAAGGTATAATTTTCTTCACACGTATTATATAGTATGTAGCGCATAATTAATATTAATTTGTTTACTTACGTCTAGCAATGTAAGAGAATAACTGGCCAGGTGCATCAGAGCGAAAAGAAAAACTGGCGTGAGCACCACTGTACACGAATCAAGTTCAGGATTCAATTTTGTTAAAATATGGAACATTTAAGGTGATCCTAAAGCCGTGATCCTAGCCGGTTTTTTTCTTAGCACTAATCTTTTAATTGGCTTTATAGAAATGCAAAATTATTGTCTAGAATTAAAGTACGCATCAAAATCTAGGTCATGGTGGTCAAATTTATATCGAAAACGAAAAAAAATTAATATTTTTTGTTATACGTGACGACCACCACATATAAATTCGACCACCATGACCTAGATTTTGATGCGTACTTTAATTCTAAACAAGAATTTTGCATTTCTATAAAGTCAATTAAAAGATTAGTGCTAAGAAAAAAACCGAAAAAAACTGGCTAGAATCACGGCTTTAGGATCACCTTAAGAGATCGAAGAGGCTGCGTAAATGAAAAGGATACATGTAATTGGCGCCGCATACAAAAATATCAAGGAGTAGAACAGGTAGTGGCACGAGTCTTCCAACAGCAACGTCTCTAAAAACTGCCTCGTGAGCTGAACACGCGGCACTCGTTGGTGCAGACGTAACGCGCTGGTCGCCGCATTATTCATTAATACCTTATAGTATATATTGTAAGGATTCCTGGAAAGAAAAGCAAGATTTAAGAAAACTTGGCAAAGGCAGGCGTTATTATAACTCCGTAAAATTCAGATAAAAGTATATGAAAGTACCCAAATATAGGAATAATGTAGCCGACGGTGAAGATTAGGGTGAAGAGCCTAGTGACCCACAATCCAAATTTAATCTTATTGTCTATAATGTGCTGCTTCAAAGCTGGCCATCCCTTCTCGACTTGCGGCGACGATTCGCCGCTGGATCCACTGCTTGCTGTGTCCGCCATCCTGAACGCTGGAAAGAAAGAGAAACGGAGAAACGATTTAAGATTAACAAAAAAAAAAACACTAATGTACTAATTTGTATACTCGTTTACGCTCTCGATTCCTCTCGGCGGAAATGTTAATCGAATCTCGGAAGAAACTGGTATAATTTATGCAAATGTATGTTTAGGCGGCCGAAAGTGGGTCTGCGCGGGGCAAAAAAAAAAAAAAGGACATGGCGTTGCGTATCGCGAACGTCACGCGTTTCTAAAGTGAAAGTGGCCACCAGTGGTCCACGCTTTCCGCGGGGAAGGCCGTCTCCTCCGTCTTGGCCGAGAAAACTACGGCTCGTCGAGGACGAGCCGGACGGAGGGGCAAAAAAAAACTCTAACGAGCGTGCGTAAGCACTTTTCTGCGCCGCAGCGTAGCGTAGCTGCACGACGCACGGGGATCGCGTGACTCGGCCGTGTGAATTACATCGTCACCTGGGATGACACCGTCGTGGCCATCCGATGTCTAAAAATCGGGCGAGCCGAATCGGTTCGCGGACACGTCGCCGCGCACGGGACACGTCGGTGCGTACACTTACGCGCTCCACGCTCCGCACGACCGACGCACAGGATACTCCGCGACGATCTACACGTCGATGACAGCAGCGGTAAACAACAATCGCGCGGGTCCACCTATTCCGGACATCTACGTGTCTCTAAACGAGCCGAGGGTCCAGGACTATTGGCGACTTTGGCGAGCGAATAGCGAATCCGACTTTCTTAAAGTTCCGTACGCTCCGTCCGCAGATGTCGCGTGGAGTCCGCGACATGGTGCCACCTCGGGCAGAAACTCCACAGCGACTTGAACAAGAGATGGTAATTAACTCGACCGATGTGATCGACTCAGCTGGCAGAATTATATATTCAACTGACGTAACTAATTAACTGATATGACATTATAAATTAACTGATGCTTGACGAAATCAATTTTCGATTTAATAAAAGTATAATTATCAATTAACTTGATTGGAGTTATCTTCAAAGGGAAACAGATGAAGGCAGAGGCAGGGACGAAGACAAAACTTTCGCGACCCTGGCTAAAAAGAATGAAAAATGGGAGCATTGAAATTCCTCAAGCGTCGATTCGAATTCGCCCATACACGTCCGATTTGCATTACTTAATTGCAATTGCGTGGGTTGAAATGCGTTTCGTGTTGCATCGAACCTTCGTTAGGTCGCTGTTAGATTCAGGATTCAGTCAACATTCGATTTATGTTAGGAATTCGAAAGTGGAAGGAGAGGGGTCAACTTTCAGTGAAAACCATGTAATGAACGATGCTATTGTCAAAAGTAACGAGTAAAGTTTTATTTCTCCCTATCCTTCGACGCTTCGATCGAGCTAATTAACTTGTCGAAGCCCTAGTTTATCACGTGGAACTGAAGCACGATATGCTCATGCGCCAGTTGCATCAGCAGCATCAGCTGTTAGCAGCTAGGCCCATTTGCTTTTATTGCCGACATGTAAGAAAGAGCGAGGAATCCGCACGCGAGGAAAGTGCAAGTAGAACGAAGCCGGTCGTTTTAGAATCTATCTTATTGCTTTATTCCCAAGGATAACTACTCCGCGCAGTCATTTAAACTTAGCAAATCCACGTGTTTCGCTCGCCCATACACTCTTGTGAATAATTGACGTAAGTGAATGACAGACAGAGTGAAGTGAATGTTTGAAGAGAAGAGTGAACGTGTGGAGAGATAATTCGAGCCAAAGAGACAGGTGAAATCTAAATGCTTGTAATAATGCGTGTTAAAGAAATTTTGTTAAACTGACTATAATTTTATTCTTTGATTTATTAAAAATTAAAAAAATGAAATCTTATTGTAGTTAAAAAATTGTCGAAGAGAGTCTCGTGCGAAAAAGTACACGTGAAGAGGAAATATGTATGAAAAAATACATGCGAAGAAGTATATATGAAAAAATAGACGTGAAGGATCATGTTCCAAAACTCACTCTAGTTAACTAAAATGCTAGTGTACGTGACGTAAACTATAGATTTTAGTTACCCAGAGTGAGTTTTGGAACATGACCAAGAAGAACTTGAGTCACCTCCATAAAAAACGCGGCTTTTTAGAGATATTTTTAAAATGAAACAAAAAATTCGACGTTTTAATTTTAATTAAAAATATACCTTCCATTATAATTTGCAACATCTTTCCATCTTAATCTTGAATTTTTAATTGGCGATCGATAAGCCTTTCGATTTTGAACTAAAGAATTATAAGCTCTCTTTTATTCTTTTTATACCGTGTTATTCATTGTCATATTATAGAATGATGTGAAGGAAATGTACGAGAGAAAATACGTTTTGCAATTAAATCGCCAAATGAATAATTTATTTCTTTACACAGGATGATCTCTCGATAACTGACGCTATTCGGCTATTTTTATTTTGTGGGAAAGTCCGTCAAATTGAGGAGACAGATGGGGGGAAAAGGATGTTAAGAAACGTGTTCCTCTTTATAATTCTGATATTTTAATACGTTCCTCTCGTTTTGACATATACGTCCGACTTGCATTGATATGTTATGACGTCATGTTATTAAAATACAGTCCATTAACCATGTAAAAAGAGTATTTAAAAAATTGTGAAGAAACTATGAATAAAAGTAATAAAATGTAAATAAAAATTTTTTCTTTCCCATAATAATGCGATTAACAGTTGAAATAAAGTTGAGGCAAAAGATAAAGAAAGAATAAATTAATGTCAGGAATACTTTAAATGGCAGGAATACTTTAATCTAAAAATTGAAAATGTAGATTTGCAAAGTTTAAAAAAAAGAAAGAGTTGTAACAAGAAAAAAAACACATACTTGTCGAAGATATACTTCATTTTATATGCATTTACGTGATATGCATTTACGTAATAAGATATGCATCTTTACGTGGTTTTTTCTGACTGCGGACATTTTACATTTAAAAAAACGAATATATTTAAATAACAATAGCTCAAAAATAGAATAGTTTTAGTGTGGAGTATCACAGGCACTACCTGGCATTCCTAGCGTTATAACATGCAATGTCGCAAGATATTTCACAAGATTTATTATTGCACTATCGATCAGAATTTTTCGATTCTACTAATCATTATCAAATATTATTCACTGACAAAAAATTATTTACTACGATATGATTTACTCCGATGAAACGCTCATTAATAAATATGTTAGCAAACCGTATAGAGATTAATAATGAGGTAAATTTGTCATCGATAACGTCACACTTAGGATATTTGAATCATATGTGCGTAGCTGTTATCGAAACTGAAACTAGTTATATAAATGCAATATCAATCTTGATGTCTATTGTGTAATATTATTACATTATTTTATCATCTTCAATTTTTCAAACCAGATTATTTTGACAATGAGACAAATTTATTTTTATAGTTTATCACACACAATAGTAAATAATTTATAATACCATATTATGATTAACAGATGAAAGAGATAACGGTAAAAGAACAAACGTTTCCGGAAAAAAATGTTGTTTACTTATACAAATAAATTGTGGTATATACTATATTATGGAATTTATAATACTAACTATAAATTACATAATTTGTAATACTAACAAATTATAGATACTGTTTACTTTTTAGTAAATTATACAACTTATTCAGATAAAGTTTTTTTTCCACAAAAAGTTTCATCTTTTTTTTTAATCTTCCGCGATATTGTACAAAATAGCTTTAATATAATATAACTTTTTCGATATAATTCGTTCGATATAATTGCTTTAATTTATTTCTCGGTAATTGCACAAATTATTTGACGACTGTTGCCTACGTTTTATATAATGCGTAGAAATAAAATATGTAGCTTAAATTTATGCATCAAAAAAAAGTGTCTGAAAGATGCCATAAATAGAATATAACAAACAATATTTTTCATTCAAATCTTCTGACAAGTAATAAATTATCCTCTGACAATCCATATCGTTTCATGTTTTATCTCACTCGGAGACTGAGGCACAATTCTAAACTTTTATCAAGTAAAGATAAAATATAAAATGTATAAGAGTAATTGCGAATTGCGATATCTAATAACTGATATAAGATATTAGTAGTGCGTATTATTTTATCAGTGAAATAACATATAATAAGAATGAAGTCTAATGAATAAACACAAGTAACTGTAAAAACCGCAGATAAACCTAAAATTATCCTATTTTCCAGAAATTGTCTAATTGTAAGCTGTTAAAAATAAAATGTATAAGAGTAATTGCGAGTTCCGATATCTAATAACTGATATAAGATATTGGTAGTACGCATTATTTTATCAGTGAAATAACATATAATATGAGAATAAATTAAAAAGATTATAAGAATAAAGTCTAATGAATAAACACAAGTAACTGTGAAAACCGCAGATAAATCTAAAATCCTATTTTCCAGAAGTCGTTTGGGCACGTATTGTCTAAGCTGTTACTCTCGTCACGCATGAAGACCGAAGATTCCCTCGTGAAGGACATGAATGTCAGAGAGGGGAAACGGACCAAGTACCATTTCGTAAAAGGCGTCGTTCCTCATATATATAGCGTATGCACGAACGATCGTACGCATAACGGTTGATGCGGCTGGAAAGTACGAATGTGGAACAAGTAAGAGCGGTGCCTAACGGTGATCGGTTTGGTCGAGGAGGAGGCTTCTTGTAGTCGTAGCAGCTTGATCTTGTGGCTGGCGCTTCGATCCGGAATATTCGTGTCGCGACAAGTTGAATCTATGATTGTTAATTGACGACTTCTCACGTGAAAATGTTACTCGAAGCAATAATAGTCTGTGTCTCTATTGTTGTCGGCGCCATCGCCTATTCAAAGTGTTTGCTCTGCCATATAAAATATTTTTATCTTGGAGCGGCATATCACTTTCACGATGTATTCAACGCCAGATACAATAAGATAGGTAAGAAAAAACCTAGACACATACACATAGTTTTATAAATTCTTATACATTTATATTGTGTTCTTATAAGTCGAGAATGGAGAAGTGGTCCGGAATTGCCAAGCAAATTATCAAATGCTGACGTAATTTATTTAATGTTGATGGTGACACGAATTAGATTGACCTTGTGCCCGGCGCGGGTCGTCAAAATAAATTTTGCTTAAGATACAGTCGCCATGATAATATACATTCGTCAATAACCATTCGTTAACTTTTAATTTAGAGACCACAATTGCATTATTTAAAATATTTTTTTTGCAGATACAACAAAACTGTAACATTTTGGAATTTTATTTATATACTTCAGAAATTTTTTTAGCAGTATTGCAATGCAATCTAAATATTAGATAAATAAATATGAATATATATATATATATATTTATAATATATTTATATATATATATACAATATATGCAATTGCAACTTTTATTGTTAAAAATTATGTCGACATACAAAATACTTCATACTCTTATAATCATGAAAACATGAAAATCATTTTGAAATAAAAATACACTGAGAAAAAAAAATCGTAGATTCAAAGAAATATTATTTGATTCAACTAAATGCAGCGGTCACGGGCTGTCAAGCTAACATTTGTTAATTCAAAAAATATTATATTTAAATAGATTCAGAATTTCTTGATATTACTCACGTATATTTGATTTAAATATATTAATATTTGCATTAAACAAATCACTACAACTAAACGAGTTTAGTCAAATTTACAACATTTTTTTCTCAGTGTAAGATTTCTCACGAGATTGGACAATATCTAACGATACAACATTTAATTTTTCGTTTATGACACGCGCTTCCTCAAAATTAAAGAATGCGACTGAGGACGAATTTTACCAACAACGTCGGTTAACTGTAACCTTCGGTTAAATTCACTCTTCGTCTCTTTCTAAGGCAGTTAGAAAGGAGGCAGTTAAAAAGAGATGAAGAGTGATTTTAACCGAAGGTCACAGTTAACCGACGTTAGTAAAATCGGCTTTAAGTGAAGAAAAATTTCTGGTATTACATAATTGATGCTTGTATCTCTTTATATTCTGTCTTTTTCCAGATTTATCGTCAAAACCGGACAAAGTTGCAATCGTAACTGGTGGTTCTAGAGGTATAGGAGCAGAAGTCGTTAAGAAATTATTACAGTGTGACATGGAAGTTATAATCGGTGAATTATTTGCTAACAATAAATTATTGTCGATGCAGTCATTACTCGCATCCCTATAACATGTTAATATACGGAAATATAATTAGCTTGTAGGACAATTAGCGCAGGTGAAAAGCTCATCCTCGAAATTAGAAAGTCTGGTATTACCAGCGGACGGGCAAAGGTTTATAAGCTCGACAATTCCTCTCTCGAATCGGTCAGAGGATTCGCTAAGCAAATAAAAGCGGACTATGATCAAATTCATATATTAATCAACAATGGTAAGGGATTGATCACTTCAACTTCATTCCAATATACAGAACGCTGATTCCTGTGTATGAAAGAAAACGTGAACGTCTTTTTGCTTCTTTTCAGCCGGTATTATGTTTCCTCGCGCCTATAAAAATACGGAAGACGGATACGAAGAACAATGGGCGGTGAACTACTTATCACATTTTTTACTAACGTCGCTTCTTTTACCGTTATTGAATGCCGGTGGGCGTCCTGGCGAATGCAGCAGGATCGTTAACGTCACTTCATGCGCTCATGATCTTGGCACCATAGATTTTGATTACATCATTAATTGTTCCAAGTAACCATAAAACATATCGTTGAGCTAGCTTTCTTCAATTATTGACTTACGATTATTTGCTAATATACGACGTGTGATGTTCGCTCGGAATTCAAACAATTATTTTATAATTGTACCAGGGAAACATTTTGCACGCATGCATCGTATGGACAAAGTAAATTGGCACAGACGACGTCCACGATAATATTGCAGAGACTCTTAAAAGACAAATCATTGAATGTATTAGTATATTCCGTGCATCCTGGTGTAGTGAGAACAGATCTATTCAACGAATACGCCTTATTAGGCAATAACAAATGGCTTATGACTATGTGGAAGGTAACAATATATCCTATCAAATTTTTCCAATTCTTCCAAGCTATTATCAATCAATTTGTTTCTATAATTACACGTCTGTTGCAGACACCTGATCGAGGAGCTACTCCAATAATATATGCCGCAATGAGCAAAGATGTTGAAAGAAAAGGTGGGATATATATCAGTAATTGCAAAGAGTTGGCTGTTCCTCCGTTAGCACTCAAGGAGGAAATCCAAGAACGATTGTTAGAATTATCTTTAAAACAAGCACATTTAAAAGATTTGTTCCAATATTTGTAAAGAAGTTACACGGTATTGATATATTATATCTTGATAAATGACTCATTTGTTGTTGCATGTATCATGCATACATATTTTAATAAACATGTTAACATATATTAAAAATTGGCGTATTTTTTCATACTTAAAAGACTCGTGCAATATCGTCTATTCTAATTCTAACCGCGAAGAAAAAAAAATATAACCGACTACGCACACATCATAGAATATGTATGAAAATCGACAAAAGATGACAGATGATAAACTTTAGAAAGACCTAAAGAAGAAAATCCTTTCGTTGAATTATTCTTTACTGGAATAATGTAAATGTCTATACATGAGAAAACAAGCCTTTTGTGTGATGTAAAACATGCAATTGTCCCAGGTTCCTGTTTTTTGTTACGTTATGACGTAAAAGAGAGATAGGATTTATAATATCGTTATTACTATTGTTTAATGGATCTCTTTATATAAATATTAAATCTATTCTTTAAAAAATAACATTTGCAGTTTATCACTGTTCTTTCTTTATAATGCCGATTTTTTTTATTTTGCGCTGTAAATAACTATTAACGCGAATATCTTGACAGGTTTTTCCCTTTATGCAGGAATATTTCGTCTTACGTGTCTAAAGTGGTCCATAAGAAGAATCAAGCTTCAAAGTCTCAAGTTTTTTATAACTAATTAAAAAGATGTGAATATAAATTCAAATTCGATTTTAATTTCTTATCGCTACATACTTTATGCAAAATCTACATAACGAGCTAAAGATATTAATTGTCGAGCGATAAAAATGTTAACAGAGCTGTGAAAATTAATGAAGTGAATCAGAATGCACACATGTATGTACAAGCTGATGATTAAGCGTAATTATCCTGAGTATGCGAACTTCATTCGATGCTAATGTTCAACTTCAATCGCTTATAACTTTGCAACTTTTGCGACACACATTTTCATAAGTAATAATATATATAAATAAATTTAATATTTTAAGTAGCAGTACACGATTATATTTTGGTGCACACATTTCTATTAAAAGATAATATTATACAAAAATACAAAAACTCATTTAATCAAGTATTTAAAAACTTGTGCAAAAGTCTTAAATGAAGATATATTTGATATAAATCTTGTGTGTAACTTATTGTTAATTTTGATAAATTTTGATTGATTTTTACATATTAGAAATACGATATAAATTGGTATTACCTATATAATTTTTTAATGTTGGCAAAATCTGTAAACCAGGGACAAATGGCACGTGCATAGCGCGTGCATTGTTATATATTCTAATCTATATATATATAATTTTCTATGATTAAAATACAATAACATAATATTAATTTTATACCAAGAAAATTGATATATGTGTTTTGACCAATATAGTTTTTATTACAAGTTGCGATTTTTTATATTATGCATTGTTAATAACTTACATTATATAATTATAACAAAACGTTTTTATATAACATAAAACCTTTGGATTAATTCAAACTGAATAGTTTGCATAAACTTAACCGTATTAAAAAGATCTTAACTGCAGGTATCGATAAAAGTAAAATACAATAACTTTTATGTTAACATCTAACATATATATTGTTATGCATTTTTCTAAGAATTTGTAGAAATTATACAAATTGCAGAAATTTGGCAGAATTTATACAAATTCAATTGAGTATTAATAGATGAGTAAAAAAAAATTAAAAATAGAAATGTAACAATTCCGAACTCTAATTTAATCTTCCTTTGCTGCGAGGGAGATGAATGTTTATCTCAATAAAATCATACAATTCATACAAAAGAAACAATCTATGACAATCAATACTAATAAGCTACGGATTATTAAAAAAAAAAAAATCAGAAAGTTTCAGCCAACAAGAAATTTATAACAAAATACATATTATTTATAACGGTTATGTATATTGGAGTATATAAAGTATTAAAAAAGTGTGAAAAGACTAGAGACATTTTAACATTATATACGAAATGTATACAGAATAACTAATAATCAACCATGTATCGTTTATAAGATTCATAAATTATAAATATAAAGTAAATATAACAAGATCTGATCATGTAAATGCTAGTAGACTTTATAATAATGTCATAAATATCTTATCACTTTTCTAGATTATAACATAATAAATAATCCATTAAAATAAAAAATCATTCTCGTTGATTATTGTATCTCTAGAGTTACAGTGTCATTTATGCCTCAATTTTAACATGCTGTTATGAGCACATTGTGAGCTGCCTTCTTCAAAATAGCGTGATAAACACATGTAAATATTGCACATTAGAAATAACTTTATACATCGTAGGCTTGTGACGTGTTGTAAAAATCTTATTATTACTAATAAGATTTTGGACGAGTTACCAAAATCCATTGTGATAATAACTATTTGTACTTTCGAAGTAACAAAAAAAAAAGAAAACACTACAATTATATAAAACAAAAATTTCCATTGCGCAAATGGAAATAAATGCTTAAACAATTTAACATCAAGCAATGTTACTTCAATGAAATTAAAACGCGAATAATAGAGCGTAAAATTGCGCTATATATCTATAAAAATTTAATGTCCTATAAGCTAGAGTGCTTAATGACATATTTAAATTGTTGGTTTAAATATGTTTTAAATATTAAATATATCTTACAACATAGTATAAAGCAACGTAGCATATAATATCATAACACTAAACAATAACACTGTGTATCAAAGATATACATGTACTATACGTTTCCTAAATTATCAAATATTGATACGCTCGATTTCAATCACCGTGTCTATAAAAAAAGGTATAACATACAAAAATTACTTAGGAGAGTCTGCTACAACCGCAATTACTACTATCACCGATTGACGTCGTTTTACCGTTTATTGAAGTTGTATTCGTTTCATACCGAGGTAATTCCTTACTGCGTGCTTGCTAAAATAACATACGAGCACTGCAAAATGTTCTAAACGAAATAATCGTAAAATAAAAATACGTTCGCTTACCTCCATAAGTTCAGCTGCTATCTCCATAAATAATCTTTCTACATTTTCCGCTTCTTTGGCGGACGTTTCTAAGAAGTACATCCCATGCCTTTGCGCAAAATCTTCTCCTACGTGCGTCGGTATCTCTCTATCTTCTCGATCAATTTTATTTCCTGACAGAACAATAGAAAACATACAGAATTGATTCACGAGGTGATCGACGAGAGAGAGAGAGAGAGACTTTCTTAGTTTATAATCTTCATATTTTTTTTATTTACCTACTAATATCCTAAGAACTTTATTACTCGCATATTCCTCGATTTCCCTCAACCAATCTGGCAAACAATCGAACGTAGGTTGACAAGAAATATCATAAACTAATATCAATGCGTGTGCTGATCTATAATAACTTTGAGTAATGGAACGAAATCTTTCCTGACCTGCAGTATCCCAGATTTGCAACTGAAATAAAAAAAAGAAAACAACATTAGATCGCAAATCATATGTAGCGAACGCGCACGTCACATACAAACTGTATACCTTGACTTTTTCATTTTCTACTTCGACAGTTTTAATCATAAAGTCAACTCCAATCGTTGCACCTTGTCCAGGTGGAAATAAACCCTGTAAATTTTAAAATGTTCACTAAAATTATGGCCAGGTTAATAGATATAATTTTGGTTGTCATTGAATTATTCGTTTAATTTGCCAATTTATATTCACCATTCTCTCATCATTTATTAGCATATGTGAAAGCTGTTACCTTGTTATAAATGTAATGTATTCTATAGTAAGAGATTACAAGTTTTTATAAAGTAGTATGAAAAATGGATCTCCTAATAAGAATAAACTTTAGAAAGTTTCGTAGAAACCAAGCAATGACATCGACTGAAACTACAATGCAATGGTATATGTCGCAGGCAAACGGACTATGCTAGATCAGCTTTGAGGTAACGTTTCACATATGTAGATGACATCATCTCCAGGATGCATAAATAACAAACTTTCCACCCTTCCGGGAAACGCGTTCGCGCGTGAACTAGGCGCGCGGGGTGCGGAGGAAGGTAGGGGGGTCCCACGAGACCGACTCTCGCGAGCTTTCCTCGGGCGAGCTTTTCGCGATCCTCGGCGGGAAGAGATGCGAGGGGGGAGAGAAGAGAGTCGCCGACGCACCTGAGTGAATCGTCGCACCAGGCAGGTCTTGCCCACCCCGGCGTTCCCCACGAGCACGACCTTGAAGAGAAACTTGTAGTCCTCCATGTTCGCGGGCCACTGTCCGGCACCGGGAGGCGGGGGTCCGCGCTCGCAAGTCTCCCGGGGCTCAACGGGGACGGCGCATCCGTGCGATGCGGGGACAACAGCTCCCGATACCGACCGCGTCACCGCCGACTTTCAACAAGCGTTCACCGTTCACCTCGACCGTCGAGACGGCGGGCCGAATATCACGCACGCACACACACGGATGGACGGACGGCCGCGCGCGCTCACGGCTCACCTCCTCGCGATCGTGCGAGGAAGGGAGAAAGAGAGAGGAGAGAGAAATCGACGGCGACTACCTCGGCATCGTCGCCGCGCTGCACGCGATCCTCACTCGGCTCTCGCGTCTCCCTTGGACGCGACCGACGACATTGTTGTTGGTTATGTATATAGGCCCCCGCTGGACGCGCTAGACGAACTGTAGGTGTAGGAGACTGCGGAGTAGTGCGGAGAGGCGGGAGACGCCTCTTTCATCGCGATCCGGGGATCCGCCATCTAGCCTCATCTTCTTGGATCAACTGTCAACAAGCTACCAACCTTGGGTAATTTCTCGACTAATAATGGTGCTCCCGGCTCCGGATTACTCCGGAAGCCCGGAGAGCTTTGACTTATTATTGATAGGTCGATATGATTTTTTTTCGGTATTTTGTTGTATGGGAAAATTCTTTTCTGTCAAGGTTTTTATTGCAAATCTGTAATTATATTCATTTAAAATGGAACAACTTAAATTAGGCTTGAATTAGTTGTAAACGTCAAGGACGTAGGCCTCTTTTGTATTGCGAAAAGTCTTGTATGGAACAGAATTCGCTGACGTTTGTGTTACCTGCCGGAATTGCCGGAAATATCCGTGGCAACGTAGTTCGATGCTTACATTTGCAATATTTGCATATAAAGGCGCCACTGGACACAAACACGATCATGTTCACATTCACATTGTTCACTTGAGTCCACTCTCACACTCAGGCTTCTGTCTGTCAATAGTGTCAATACCGAAAATATTTGATTCGACGCCGACGAAGTCGGTCTCGTCGAGTTGAATTTGAGCCTGACAATCAGAGAAACGTCGCGGAAAGGATGAGACGAAAGGCGGGAGTGGGCGCGATACATAAGCAGAAGTTGGAGCAGGAGAAGTACCGGGACAAGGGCACGGAGATCCAGGAGAACCAGTTCGAGCAGATGACCAAGCACATGGAGACGTTCCGCGTGAATCTCGAGGAGTTCGCCTCGAAGCACAAGAGCGAGATTAAGAAGAACGCGCGTTTCCGTCGACAGTTCACGGAGATGTGCGCCTCGATAGGCGTGGACCCGCTGGCGTCCGGCAAGGGTTTCTGGTCGGTGCTGGGCATCGGCGACTTCTACTACGAGCTCGCTGTCCAGATCGTCGAGGTCTGCATGGCGACCAACTACAAGAACGGCGGCCTGATCTCTCTGGACGAGCTGAGAACGCGTCTGATACAGGCCAGAGGACGCAGGAAGGAGCATCAGGAGATCACCAATGAAGATCTGCTGGCAGCTGCGAAGAAGTTGAAGATATTCGGTAACGGCTTCTCCGTCGTTCCCATCGGCAGAGGGAAGCATTTGGTGCAGTCGATACCTGGCGAACTCAGCATGGACCATACCGCGGTGTTGCATCAGGCTAGTCTCTCCGCGAACGCCTACGTCTCCAAGTCCATTCTGTGCAAGGAATTAAGGTGGGAGGAGGACAGAGCGCAGAAGGCTCTGGACCACATGATGAAGGAAGGATTAGCTTGGTTGGACAAGCAAGCGGAGGACGAGACGTTGTATTGGTTTCCTAGTTTATTCACAGCTTGCATCGTTTCCACAGAATAAACTCGGTGTTAACATTGTTATCAGATAGGTAGGGAATAATTTTAAAAAAGTATTAACGTTGCTTCTAAAGGTGCGTATCTCTTTGGTAAATAAAGCCAGTCGTTCTATAATATTTACAGCATCTGAGATGTGTCGCGATCGACCTATATGCAGAAGATATTGTCACCTGGCCTCGGATCCTTGTACATAACTAAAATCACAAAAGAGAGAAGGAAATATAGGTAAAAAAGAAAATGCCACTTTGATACGATTCAATTTCTCTAAGATTGTATAGTACGAACCTGTGTTGAATAGTATCTGTTTTAAATGGAGTAAATTGCGGTTTGCAAAGTAGGAAAGCTTTTTGTAATTCGGCGTTTTCTTTCCGTAACGATTTAACTTTTTCACGTAATTCCTTGGACTTTACTTGGAATCGTGCCGTCAAAGATTTCGCCTCGTCTCTCCATCTTAAAATAAAATGAAATAAATCAAATTTTGTCATTCAATCAGATTTTATATAGCGATAGATCTTATTACCTTCTGCTTAATTTTTGATGAATTGCCACATGCTGCGTCATCTCTCGTATTTTTTTATCAAAATGTTCTTGTTGCTTACTCAATTGCTCAGTTAACAGAGACTGCCAATTGTGGTCCAGATTTTCAACTCTGGAGAACATAGACTTTTAAGTACACCCAAAGCGAAAGAGTTATTTATTTTAAGTAAGTATAGTATATAGATATGTATTAAAATGTTGTACAATAAAATTATTTACCGTATATCCAGAGTATGTTTGCTGGTATCCGCGCGATGTTGCGTGGGAACTTGTATCGGAGAAAAATTGATGCCTGATTTACCCTCCGTTATGTAATTCTCTTTCAAAAGATTCGCTTCTAATTCGCGAATCTTAGTTTCCAATGTGCCTCGTTCATAATCTCTCTTATGTATCTCGCGATCGAAAGCCGACTGCAGCGATTTCAATTCTGTCGCTAGAGATTCCTTGTCATCTGTAGCCTTGACTAATTGGCCCTCTAAATTAACGTAGCGATCAATCGCGTCCTTCGTCCTCTCGTCAGCTAACTTGATGCGGTCTCCTACATCCGTAGAGTTCTGCTGTTGTATCTGCTTCAGCTTCTCGTTCGAAGTTACTAACTTTTCTTCCAAATTAACAATCTTTTCTCGCAGCTGTTGCACCTCTAAATTATATTGTCTCTTGCATATCTCGTTGCAAGCCTCCAACTTGGAGTCCGTCTGTTTCAATGCTTGCTCGAAGGTCAGAATCTTCGCGGTTGATTTTTCCAATAAATCCTCGGAATCCCGACGCGTCTTCTCCAGTTCCTCCTCCGCCAATCTGCTCTCTCTTTGCAATCGATCCAGTAACATCGCCTTTTCCCGCAATTCCGATTTCAGCTCTTTGATCTCTAATAAATATTTCTTCGCACTGTGCTCATGAGCGTCCTTCAATTTAGTGATCTCCTCTCGCATCTTAACGGCGTGTTCCTCGGCAATGGTAGCCAATCGAGTTTCCAACCTGGCGTTTTGCTCTGCAATTTGTGCCTCTCTTTGAAGTACGAAGTCCTTTTCTTTTACCGCAGATTCTATCAGATCGAGGGCTTCGGCCATCTTGCATTTAGTTTCTTCGTTTTTCGCCGCAATATTGCTGGCCGCTCGTCTACTCTCGTTCAGTCTTCTCTCCAAATCTGACTTTAAATGATTTATCCTCTGTATCTCTGCCTTCGCGGCAGACAATTCTTCCGTTAACGACTGTATCGTCTGCTGACTATTCCTATCTTTTAAATAAAATTACTGACGTACTATCTCTCTCTTTCGTATCTCAAATTAAATAAAACTAACATAAATCACCGACCTTTCTGTTGACTGTCTTGTTGGAACTCCTGAAATCTTGTCGCTACTTCCTGTTTTTCTCGCTTTAGACTTTCTATCGTTTCCTTACTCGACATCCACATGGACTGCTGCTTCGCAAAATTTTCCTTAGCCTGAAGTAACTTGCTCTCCAAAGCCTTTATAGCTTCCGAATATGATTGCCTGACGTCCCTCAGTTGCTCCTCATAAAACTTGGCATCTCTATTGTCTACCGAGCGAGTTCTCAATTCCTGCTCCAAAGCGTCCACAGCTTTCATCGACACCTGCCACAGTTGGACCGCGGAATCCTTCTCCATTTGTAGGACCGCGATGTGCTCCTTCAAATTCCTAATTATCTTATTGTGCGCATCCTCGCTCTCACATTCCTCCGCATGGACGCGAGAAATGTAATCGCGTACAGCATCGCTGCTATTCTTATTCTCAACGTGCAAAGCTTGTAACTCGGAACGAAGGCCGGTTTGTTCCGTCTGTAAGAGGTATTCGTATCATGTATAAAATTGTCACAGTCAGTTTAAGAACGAGATACAATTAGATAAAGATGTATCGCATATTGAATGGACTGTCAATGGGAATAAGCTTACTTTGCACATTTCCAACTCCCGTTTAAGCTCCTCAACAATGTCATTGTACTCCTGCAGAATAACATGATGTTCTCTGGAATATATGGAAGGAATAATTATCTTTTATCTGACAAAAAGAATATACTCCGGATTTCCTAACCTCACACTCACCCGCGTTTCAGCGCGTTGTACTCCGAATCGAGTATCTTCGTCTCAAACATTTTTTTCCTAGGAAACTTTGATTTACAAAAGGCAAATCACTTGTAGAAAATTTGATCCCGATATCTAAATTATTTTTATTTAATTCATTCAACGTTCAACAACAAACTATTTGTGTTGACATTTGGTTTCGATCATACACACATATTACGCATACACTGATACGTGCAACGTGTGTCGATGTGTATATATATATTTGAACCCGTTTCAACGCTATAAAATGCATGAAATTATAAATATTCGATACATTGATAATTAAATTGTTTTCAATAAATTTATCAAGAATTAAATGGCAATTAATATTATATATCGATATAATTTTCATTGCGATAAGCGGATAAGATAATCATGATTATTAAATGAAATTAATATAAGTATTTCGGGATTGTAATATTGAAATTATTTATCATAATTAAATGTATATGCATTTTCCAGAGGACTTATGCCTTCAGAACATATTATCG
Organism: Temnothorax curvispinosus; assembly: GCF_003070985.1. Taxonomy (NCBI): domain Eukaryota; kingdom Metazoa; phylum Arthropoda; class Insecta; order Hymenoptera; family Formicidae; genus Temnothorax; species Temnothorax curvispinosus. The sequence goes on from NW_020225546.1 coordinate 337,129, forward strand.
AGTGTCGGCTTTCGAACATAGATTTTCAGTTGAGTAACGGGGTCCCAGGCGTCACTGGCGTCAGCTCGACTCGCGTCGTACCGGGCTGAAGTTGCCGCTACTTTCGAACCGCCGACATATCGTCATCATTAATGGAACGCGGCCGACACGGGATGGATCGAGCCTCGAGCTGAGCGGCGTCGCGACGCATTTAACCGGTAAGCATAATCGTCGTCCGCTCGTATTTACGCGTATCTTGTAATGTTCGAAACTCGCAGCGCGGATTCGCTCGCGAAGCGGCGAAATTTTGTCCAAGTTCTGCGTATCGCACGAAATAGTCCGATCGAGGTCCGTGGGCGCGAGCAAACGACAAGGCGACGATCGTACCTTCGCGTACCGCGCTCCGCGAGGTATCCACCTTCGATTTTATAATAGATCATATTCAGTTCGCGTTGTCGTTACGAGAAGGTAATCGCCGCCAAGTGTTTCCTTCATTATTCAGAGACCAGACGTTCGTTGTACATAGGCGCGGGAAACGCGCGAGTGCGTATGGCTGTCGCGTGAAGTCACCCGTGCGATTTGCGAAATTGCCTCGCCATTTTTGGACGCCTTCTCGCCGCGTTAATTCACGGAACGTGATGAGCGTCCGTTGAATTCGTATATAACACTCTTCTCATCGCGTTATTCATCGCGTCGCGGCGCGATAAAGCGTGTCTCGCGTGCGGTCGTTGTAGTCGAACGATTAATGCGTCTGTATTTGTAATCGATGAACTCGTTTTTGCGAGCAGGTGATGCGGACGAAAAACTGGCAATGGCGAGAGAGGAGGAGAGGAGGCCTGGGAGGCATCGGGCGACAGCGGAAAGGCGGACGGGTAATTATTATTTATCACTTGGAATTAAACGTTTATCTGCGCGAATTGCATTTTGTGCGCCATTCGTATTTTATATTTCGTGGATTATAAAAAAGTAGTAATAAAAGAAATGGTAATATAAAATAATGAGCTAGAAAAAAATATAAATTATTTTGCGTACTTTTAAGGCACTTTGAATATTTAATAAGATATTTATGATAATTGATATTTTTTTGTAAATAATAATTAATATTTAATATTAAATAGTATTTAATTTTTACAAAGTAACATATGAATTATTAGAAAAATGATTTAAATAATGAATATCTATTGTGAGATATTGTGCGTATAATTAACATTGCATTAATACGATACGGAATAACTGCCATACAATCATTTTAATTTCGCGCATAATCGTAATTAGGCGATACACTTCATTTTTGTTTTACTTTTATATTGAATAGAGTAGGTTATACAGAAATGATTTCTCACTTAATAACATCGTTTTTAAAGAATGCTAAAATAATTATATTCGTCTTGGGATACAAAAATTTTGTGTAAAGTTATAATAATCCATTAATTTGCATAATTACCTTGTTCGATCATATAAAGTATATATTTTACTTTTCAGATAAATGTTAGATGTAACGCACGATGATAATACACCCTTCGGAGTTGGCCTGAACTTCGCGAAACAGAAAATATTCGGTGTAAGTAAAATTATTTCGTAGAATTGAATATTTCGTAGCGACAATAAAAATCAGTTGCGGCGCGCGACCTTGGCGGTTTGTTTTTGTGACGTAGCACGATGAAGCGCGCTATTGTCTACATTAGGTCACCGCGCTTATCATTCACGCGCCGACGTTCGAGCCGACCGGTCTGGCAGCCGCGTCGCGTCGTAGCGCGTTATCGTCCTACCCTACAAAACGCGATTATTCCTTACGAACAATTCACGAGTATCAACCCGCGCGATTAACTGTTATACAATTAAAACGATCTGCAAGCGACGGCTGCTTATCGACGCGGATATTTCGCGAGCTTCACTCGTCCATTACGTTAGAGATCGAAGCGATAGAAAATGAGAGTTGTATATCGTTTAATTGGCACATTTATTGCCGGTAATTAGTTCTTTAACGATACCTCGCATCGCGCATTAACTTTTTCGCCTGATTTGAAGGTAATTCCATCTGTTATCGTGTGAGAATACGGAGCAACGCGAATTGCTGGCTCGAATGTTTTAAGCAACGAAATACCGTCACGTGTGAATTGTTTATTCGGTATTTCGTATATTCTGCGGAAAAGTATATGCATTTGACGTCGCGTAAAGTGCCGCGCGATCTGTATTTTATTGTTATTAAATTAGTATATGTAAAATTAATATTGTAAGTGGACACATATTTATATAACATATTCTCAATACGTTTAAGATTTAAAAATCTTAACTTTATCTCGCAAAATTAAAGATTTTGATATTTTCAAGAACTCTGTAATTTAGAAAGCTAATGTAAGACTTTTTTTGAGATTGCATTTTTTTAATTATTTAATAAATATTTATTCAAAGACAAATAAAAAATTCAATGCGCGTAATAATTATTTTTTGAAATGTTAATTATTTTGAGCGTTGCTCTAATTTGGATATTATTTCTGTTGTGATTACAGATCGACATAATTTATGTTACTACCGCGGCGGAGTTTCAAGAAAAAACTTGGACATTACGTTTTCAAACAATCGAAAGAGTTCGACGTATAAATAAATCGCGCGTAATTCATCGCGTTTTTTAATTTCGCGTAATTTCAACTTCGGGAGTGCCGTACAAGTTCGGAAGCAAGTTTCGCGCGATCATCGTATTGCGATAATTAGTTTGCTCGCGATCGTAATTAGTGAGTGTTACGTAAGTGCCAGGAACCAAGGAATCTGAGAGGAGGAGGAGGTCTGGGAGACATCGGGCGACAGTGGAGCAACCATGCGGTAAGTAATATTTTATTTTATGTATTATTTGCTTTTTTTTGTATTATTGTGTTCTTGCATACGTAGTATGTGTATGTGCGGATTTGATAATTTATTCCCGAAAGGTGATATAATATAACGTTCTCCATTTTGCATTATGTATGATGCCATGCATATGGAAGATTTTTGATGTTATGTTACTTTAGTCGTGCGCACATACACACATACGCTATATTTATATATGAAAATCAAACTTTATTTTATAAAATTTCAAAATTTTGATATTTTCAAGAAATTTACATTAAAAAACAAGATTTTTTCTCAGAAATTGCATAATTGTTTTTGTAAAAGTCTATTATAATTTTAAAAATATCCATTATTAAAGATAAATAACAAATTTAATACGCGTAACAATTACTTTTTAAAAATATTAATTATTTTATATTAATTGCTATAATTTGTTATAATTTTGATATATTTGTATGTTACAGAGTTCAACGTAGCTTCGAAAGCAGTTTATAACTCCACTGTTGCGCATCGTGCCGGTGAGTGCTTTTTTAATTTAAATGAGATAAAGAATCTGTGAAAAGAATTGCACGAATACGATATATTTAGATGTTATATCTTAGGTTGACAGTAATAAAAAATGTAATATCTCACAGATTCATTTGTCTTAAAATGGATGGGCTAGAACAGATTAGAATAAATTTTTAATTCTGGATCTTTAATTCTGAAAATAAAATTATCCGGCGATTTATTATGAATAGAATGCACTCGTATACGCACAAAGCATGCAAAATAGAGCTTATTGTGTTATTTTACATTATTTATTGTCACACGTTTCTTTTTATTCCATCCTCGTCCTATTACTCGTGTCCGAGCGTGGTGACTTCTCTTCATATACATGTGTTGCGCACGTAGATTATACACATTGTACATTCTTTTTATTACTCGATTCTTAATAGAATACTAATTACGAGACACATTAGTCGCTTATAATTTATAAAATAAACTTGCAAGTACAAAACAGTGATAGGAAATATTTCATATAGAAAAAGAAATCGCGAAGCAAAAAGTAAAAAAGATCTTTTCAATATTTATATATTACAAGATGAAAAGAAGAACAGTACATATTTTATCGTTACATAGGGTATTCAATTATTTTATCTAAAAGAGAGATGCGTTCATTTACTGATTTATTCTTATAATGACATTTTATTCTAATCTTTTATAGCGTATTCATCTATACATATTGATTGGTAACTTGATTTATGTGGCTCGAAACGAAGTAAAATATCGTGAATTTAACAAATATTTCACTGCGGAACAGAAAAAAGTTTTTAAATAGATTATTTCATAAAGCTGATTAATGACATGTGTAAATTGTACCTGAAATATATATTTAAAATACTTAAAATATATTGAAATTTTTTAATGTAAAATTAAATTAATTTTTATAATTTATTGGCACTAAAATGAGTTAAGATATTTGTTTTCATTTAATACGTTTAATAGATTACGCATTCCACATTTAACAATAGAAAGTTTAAGTATAATTTTGTAAGAGGATCAATATTTTATATTTAAAGATAACTCAATCTGGACGTGTTATATTATATTCCTCCATAATTGAACGATATTTTACTTCGAGATATTGAAGAGCACTGATATTACCAACGATTTTTGGTCACCCAATGTAAATATCTGATCATTTAGCATATTGCGGTATTTATTTTACTGCAATTTAAAAATACCGATATTTCGTAGTTATACATATCTATTGCATGATTTATTTCTAAAATTGCATTCTGTTAATCAAAGACAGAGATAATTTGAATTATCTCCGAGCTCATTTGATAGCAGTGAAAATTTATCATGGACCAGCGATCTTTAATAACATCTCGTTGATGTTTTTATCATGGACTAGCGGTCTTTAATAACATCTCGTTGATGTTATTACACGTGATTACACACGAAAAGTTCCTCGTACGGATTTATACGTAAAAAATTAATATCTCGTCGTGTTATATATATTAATAGCTGGTAGAGTAATATTGAATTCGGCAGTGAATATGGTCGGTCACTATACTGACAAAAACCGATGGGTTTGCTAGACATGACAGATATTTCTGAGTAAAATTCTGGGAACTTAATTCAGTTTTCTCAGAAAAAGCTACATAGGTAATAATATTACTCGAATTTATATTTTAAAAATATTTTTATTAAAATAATTATTCAGTGTTAAAAGCTGCAAATATGAAAATGACTGAACATATTAATGAAAAAATACGACACACCTCGGTCCTACTGTTTTTTATTTACGATAAAAGCTTATGTTATGTATAATGTGTATAATTTTTAGGATAAAGATGCATTAATAGATACAGATACATTGCGATTATGAAATGAATAATTTAATTTTATTCTAAATTTAATAATGGATTACGTAAGTGATTATAGTTTTTATTTAATTGTAATGTTTAGCTCTATATATCGCACATATAATTTAAGAGAGAATTATTGAATATATATTTATATACGATTTACAGGGGATAAATTTATATATTAATATAAATTGAATTATATAAATTTATATAATTCAATAATTACAACTTTAACGACATATTAATAGTTTCAGGTTAAAACACAAAGTGGCATAATATATTGGCATTTAATATCAATTTATGTTAATTTAAAAAAAAAATGAGAAACAAAGTTACACTACGCAATTCAATATTGTATGTTTTATATATATTCAGAAAGATAAATTTGCAAGGTTTAGTTGTTTGTATTATAATAAAGAATCTGAATTGCTAGTTCTTTTAAATAAATTGTTTTCAATTTATAAAATGATCTGTTAACCCTTTATCCATCAGATTGGAAAAAAATAATTTTTTTTAAGAAAAGAATTACTCGTATTATATTTTTACGAAAATTATTATATAACTTTTTTAATTATAGTAGAAACGTATTTGATGGATCTATAAAGTAATGTCACATAGAAAACATAAAGTTTTTTCTATTACTGTTAGCGCTAAATATTTGGCGCAAGTATCTGGAAAAAGGGTTAAGAGTAGCCTACGAAGAGCAGCGAAAGGGAAACTTTCTGATCTCGTGAATTAGTTGGTATCGGGGGAGGGAGGATGTGAGAGTGTGAGGGAATTCTGGCAGATATATTATCTATCTGTCCGCATGATATCGCGGAAAGACGAGGGTAGAAGTGGGGGTGGCTCCGAGAGAGCGTCGGGACGCTTCGGTCCTCGCGCTCAGTCACCGCCCAAGCCGCGCCGCGACCGATTCGTCGTGCCGTCGCGTCGCGAGAGAACGAACGAGAAAGAAGTGTGCGTCCCCGCATGTAATCTCTTCGCGTCGAATGCACCGTAATTACTGCCGGTTGCAATCCCTCTCGCGTCACCCCGTTCCCCGTGCTTCCCGACTGTCAGTGATCGCCTCTCCCGCTCGCGAGATCGCGTTCGATCGGCTGCACGCGAGCGGGATTGGGAAATTGATTATCAGGTCTTATCTTTTGATTTTGAAGCCAACGCGGGGGAAGAAGTAGTGGTGGTGCCGCTGTGTCGTGGTGGTGCACCTGCCGGCGCGGATCCTGAAGGCAACGCGTTCCTCTGGAGGCGCTCAGGAGACAGTCAAGATCCATCGCCGCCCGGAGATGTCGGAAAGTCAAGGTCAGTACTGCTGCCGCGGTCGCGGTGCAGCATCAGCGTGTGCACGCGTGTAGAGCCGTGCGGGGCGTATGCGGAGCGAACGCGGGGATTCCCGGTTAAGCGTCAAAATTAAAGTTGCACTATTTAAAGTTGCCGTTTCCGAGAAAGAGTTAATAGTCACTCTCTGGAAAGCGATCTTTGATCTTTTGGAGCACGAAAAAAAAAGAAAGAAAAAACATAGGAAAAAAAACCCAGGAACGAGACTCGAGATGTTGAATCGTTTGACTCCCGTTGAATGGGTTTTGAGGAGAACACGAATCGTTTTATAGGATTTTCCTTTTTTTTTTTACCCCGAGGCTCCCGCGTCTCAGAGAAAATATAGCGGTGGCGGATAAGAGATGCTCTTTTTTGACGGCGCGAAGAGTTAGCACAGTAAATTCGAACGAGTGGAAGTGGGTCACTGTGAGAGAGTTCTTAATTTAATATCCCGGTTTACTTCCCAGTCCCTTATTCACTCGCCATTGCAATATCCATAACATTAAATACGGCGCGCAAGATGTTCAGCTCTTCGCGGTATTAATTGTTTAATCCAGTCGCGATCATCTTTCCGAGATCCGCATGACGCGATGCGTTTATCAAGACTACTGTCATTAACGGTTTAATACTGTAGAACTAGCAACGATCAATATTACACCGTGTTTTATTAACCCCTGTGGATTCATCACGTAATCTCTAGGTATTACGCCTCACGAAATCATGTTAACCCATTTGCATCTACAATTGCGATTATTTAAATCTGAAAACCGTCAGCCTTTAGGGGTTTGTCATTTATCTTACAAACAAATTAAATTGCAGCTAATTTAATTGCGATAAAATTGTTTGTATTAGCATTGTAAGTATATTTATATATTTAAATATGAAATAAACACATTTTAAATTACGAGGATTGTTTGGAAAGTAGTACCCGCGTTTTTAGAATTAAAAAAATAACTAATAAAGATTTTTGAACGAAAACTCTTTATTTTACACTGTACACCGCACCTTAGGCTATTTTTCCACGTAGTCACCCTGGACATTCAAGCATTCATCGTACCGTGTGACAAGTTTTTGCATCCTCTCATCACATCTCTGCCACCAGTCCGCCCAGAAACGTAGTGACTGTTTTCTCTTCTTCCTCTTTCCCAAAGCGTTGTCCTCCCGAAAAAATCCCTTAGTTTTATGAAAAGGTAAAAGTCACTGGAGACTAGGTCTGGCTGTAGGGTGGATGATCCAAAACTTTCCGACTCATTGACAGTTTCAATTAGGAAGTTTTGGACCATCTATCCTACAGCCCGGACCTGGCTAGTGACTACGTAGAAAAATAGCCTAAAGCCTGATACATGTACGATGTAAAATAAAAAGTTTTGTTCAAAAATCTGTATTAATCATTTTTTAATTCTAAAACTGGCACTACTTTCCGAATAATCTATGTATATAAAAAAAATGTACATGTCAGAAGAATTAAATAATAATTCTTTGATAGCACATTTGTGGTAGTATGATTTAAATATACGGACGGATTAGTACATTTATACACGTAGATAATGTAATCACTAATCATTTCGAAAATTAATTTACGTCGACTGATAAGCTTGATTAACGCAGAGTCAATAAAATCCTCCCCGGAGAGAATTAATCGGGGTGACCCGAAATCATTTATGATGAATCATTTGAATGATCATTACTTTTATCGAGATGAACGTGCGAAAGCACGTTCCTTATTGCGTGTTTGTGATTTATGCAAGTACTTGGCGGAATCTTCGACAATTTTGAAATTAACGTTCCGCGTAGACTTTTATTTTGCTTGAATGTTTTATCGGGCAACACGCGGAACAGCGTAGAGACAAAAAAGGATTACCGGTTCGCGACGCTTACGACCTCGTCGTAGTAACTTCTTTGATTAACATCGCCAGGTCGCGCGTTCATAACTGCAGTTCTTCCAAAGTTCCTGTCACGGGGACAATTTTGCGGGACTCAACTTAGTTAGAGCTCATCTTCAGACAACTTTCGAAATCGTGTCCTGATACATTCAGGCGTTCCGCTTCCTTCTCTCCCGGTTTCCCCCCGGTAATCTTCCGTAATTTCGCGCCGTTCGTTGTTCTTGATCCCTCGATGTATCGACAGGAAAAATCTTGCGAAGTATCTCATGTGGGATTTGATCGAACTACCGGCAAAAGGGACAATACTACTGCGAAGTGTCGAGGAAAGTTAATTTAACTTTAGGCGGTTTGCTAGTCGAGGATGCTCTTATTGTCAGGAAAACTGTCAAGAGGAGTTTGAATTTCGAATTTCTAGTTTGGGATTGCATAACGATGTTAGTGTTACTTGAAGATAGCATTCAATAAATTGGAAATAGGTTTCAATTAAATTGAATACATGTTATTTTTATGGATATAAAAGTGAAAAGAAATATGTAACCGCCTTTTAAGCACGAGAAAAGAAGAGTGATTTATTTATCATGTCATCAAGAATGTAAAAAGTGTATTAATTATGTAATTATAAAAGAGAAGTGTTTAACATTTATACGTTGTCTCATTTTGAGTTTACGATCATATTCTATGAAAATTAAATGTATATTAAATGCATATCTATTAATTTTAAACTAATTATTAAATTTTATATTCTGTAAAGTCGTGGATGCGTAAATCTATAAAGTTAGAGTCATAAAGGTGTTCTGATATATCAACAGTAAAATACGCATAACAAATCATGATAATATTTAAATTTCTAACGTAAATTACTGTTGAAAGTATTCTGTATATGTATATAATGTAAAGCAATGATGCCGCGAACATTAATTACGTCGCGCTAATTTTGCATCGTAATGTTCGCCAATCTCTATATTCGTGGGATTCGCAAGTACGCAGCACAATTTCCCACTAGTGAAAATATGGTCTACACGCACGGGGGAATCGTGAGTCATAAATTCAAGCCGATGTCATTTAATTACCTCGCCTTCCGTTACACACCTATCGCTCTCGGGAGATGACGAATAAGGAACGTACGTACGATGTAAACGAAACACGAAAGATTCGCGAAACCGGAATCTGGATGCTTCAGTTTTTTTCCTCGCCCTTTTTTTATTTGCGGATTCATCATTAATTTAAAATTTAACATATAATGCAATTAAAAATTTAATATTTTCTCAATTTAAATTTTAAAGATGCAAATAAACGAAAAATTTTATCTTTCGCTTAATTTCAAGTATATAGTTCGCTTGAATAGAATTTTTATCAGGAAACATTAGTTTTTAAAGAGAGATATTTGAAATTAAATGGAATATTAAAAATTTGTGGAGGAAAATGTGTGGAGTTCGGTCAAACGTCGATTAATGAAAAATCGGCAAGAAAATGACCAAATAAAGCCTGTGGTTGAAAGAAGGTGTACTTGGGATACTCTAGGTATATACAGTATTCAAGATTTATTGTAGCACCACTTTCCAACTACGGATTCTTTGATAAACTTGGAGTCGACTTTTTTCTTTACGTGAAAGTGACGGAAGGCCATTGTTTTAACTTGGTCATTGCAACTTTTTACTTCATAGCGTTAATTATCTCGACAATTAAACTTTAATCTGCTCGAAACTCGTTAAGATAAGATTCCATAGGAATCAACTAGAGAATAATGTTCTATTGCCCATCTATTAATTCTTGTAAGAATTTTAATTGTTTAATCCTTTTTTATTAGCACGTCTTTATGAATTAATGTGACTATTATCTTAAAATATTCAAGTAATAAAACTAAAGTATTAAAGCAATTATAACATCGAATAAATTCGGTAAAGGAAAGAAATTAAAAACTTCTCGCAGAATTTTGTGTGCTCGTGAACGAAAATATACTTTCTTTGAAATACAATAATTATCGATACGTCGTAAAATGTACTCTAGATCCATGTTGTTAGAAAGCAACCATTTATCAATATGTGAAAGGGACATGTATCTCTCCTCGTGCCGTTAACGACATGTTTTTCGGACCGCTTCTTGTAACTCTACTATATGTATATCGCTTTCGCGAACTAAATTTTACAAAGAATCTTGCAAAATATACTTGAACTTTCCGATCACGGTCACGGAAATTAAGTCAAGAACTACTAAAAATATGGGTAATGGAATCGCGCATCCATGATTTATCCTTCTCGAGATAATCGAAACGAATCGTACGCATCGATTTGTTTATTTGCACGTCAATCCGCGTAGATACGTTTGATCGATCTCGACATGTTTGCCCGAAGCCAAAGGGATCTATGCATCTGGGCATTTCCGGCAAAAGTGTTCGTTTATGGATTTCTCTTCCTTTGAGCTCTGCACGTGTATTCGACGGTGCGCGCCGCGTAACTGCGGGGATCCTGAAATTTAATAAGATATTGACATTTTTATACTCACCTTGCATTGTGAATATTATTAGTATCGATGCTACCCGACGTTCCTTTCAAAAGTACTGGCACGTTGCAATTTCGCAGTAACGAGTATTATTGAAACATGAAACGTCTATATACGTAAATTCGAAAACAAAGAATTAAATAAAGCGGACGTTTGTATAGAATTTATTCCATTATTTCTCGTTATTTTTGCGCTTACCAGCGTGCAGCTCAGTCGCGTTCATCCTTCCAGTTGGGTTTTATAGCACTTTATTCGCAGGATTTTTGCGTGTCTTGCACATTTTCATGTCGCGGGATAATGTAACCATGTATGTTATATATTCCGCTTACATCTTCGCGCGCCCGAATTTTTACACTTTGTCGCATGTCGTTGGTATTTTACGACGCGATTAAAGCGGCTGATACGATTTAATGTCTCTATACTCTCTCGCAAATAATGCGTGTTATAAGCGCAACTCTCATTTATGCGTCCTGAGAGTCGCGCATAGCTCTATGTCTTCATGCCATCAGTCACTTTTGTGACTTTATCGCCTCTTCTCGCGACATTTCTCCACGTTGCACCCGAGCTCCGATGACGTTCGTAAACTTTGTTGTAAAAATGCGCTCTCGTACTGGGTGATTTGCCGTAAAGTCGTAAAAAAGAAAAAGGCGCTTCATCCGAAGTTGAACTCGAATGACTGGCATAAGCGGACCCGCCTTTCCGGTTTCGGAAGGAGGCTTGAACTTTTCTTCATAAAATATGGAATAGGGCTACTTGATTCTTGTATAAACCACTTGAGAAATTTTTTTTAACCTTTTTTTCAATCAAAGTAGTCAACAAATTATATATGTACATCTCATTGTTAGTTCAAACATTTGAGTATTAGAAAAATATAACAAGGACATATGATGTTAAAATATTTTTAAAACGTTGCGAATAAATTATATTCTCTCTTTTTCTCCCTCTCTCTCTCTCTGCTAAAATACTTTAAAACTATATTTAAACATTTTTCTTATCAAAGTATCATTAGCTTTCAATATAAAAGTTTAACCAAAATAAAAGTTTAATTTCAAAAAAAGCTTTTGAAAGTAAAACTTTGGAGGTTTCATCTTATATATATTTAAGTAATACCGAGACATTTTTGCGTGAAATACCATGAATTAATTTCTCTAAAAACTGAAGAACTTTATAATTTTAGAAAAACTTTATAATTTTATTTAAAAATAACCGTTGTAGGATAAACTGCGGAAAGCGATGTTTTGTGTAACAGAATTAAGATACACCGACAAAAACGTACCGAATAAAATATTGTTCTTACACTTTCGCGAAAATAAAAATACACGCAATTACCGAAAAGTGTACCAAGAGAGAAGGATATTTTAATTAAAGCAGGAGGACCAAGTTTCTCGTAGACCGAAGAACGTAGGATAAATAAATAACAAAGAGATCGCTATAATTACAATCTTCGTCGCCAACAAAGTTTTCTATCTCTCAAAAAGCTCGAGGACACATCGACTTTTCTAACGATGGCAGATATTAAAATTCTCGTTAAAGTTCACCGCACTCGTGCGCAAAGTTCTTCTCAAGAATTTTCACTGTAATCCTCTTTTTAAATGGTCGCGATGCTTCCTCCATTCAATTCGAAACTCGTCACTTGGAAATCTCTTATTACCCTATATCCGTAATTCTTCATCGAATATGGAATCGGGGTTATCTAGGTATTCAATTATTCGGGTCATCCGGACCCGTTTCAGCGGCTTTTGTGTCATTGAACAGGTCGAGAACGTCCTCGCTACTTCAACGGCGATAAATAGCCCTTTCGCGATTTTAACGACGCACTCGTAGTCGAGTTCACCGTTCTGGTAAAACTAATTACATAAACGCGCTATGTCGCGTCGTCGCCGGCGATATTTGTTTATAATAATGGTCGTTTAAGTCGTTTAAGAGCTACTTTTTAACAAGAAACAGTATATTCGAGACTTTCAAAGAGCAACCTAGTTTAATGCAAAAATGTTTGTAATTTAAAACACTCGGTTCTTTTGATATATCAAGTGCTTTTATGATCGTCTAAATTTAATCAATTTAAACTCGTGTATATTATCGAAGAGAAGCGATATAAAATTTTCAAATCGATCGGAGTAATAGTTCATAGATTATGAAAAGTTAGTTAAATTGCTTTGGTGAAAAATTACATTTTTTGGAGACAATGTGGTTAAAGTTGACAGTTTGATCTTTTAAAAATCGATTATTTTATACTTGCTGAATTTAAGTTATCTCACGTCATACATACGTATATAATTTCCTTAACATTCAGTGTGGAACATAATAGAAGGTAAAACTTTATTTTTTCAATATATATTATTACATAATTTATTTTTATCTTCTTAACTTAAATACACTTTAAGAAACTATAATAACGATACGCGATAGATTTTAAAACAGAGTTCTATTTGGAATTTTATATATCATGTAATGAAACGTTGAAGGAACCACGAAACGCTTACATGTATCAGAATATATACGACGTTATATTCAAAATTATTTCTGTCACGAAGTATCATACAGATCGTCTAATGTATTATGCTGTTTTCTACGCGCGTCCTGCGCGTCCTTTATTCTTCGCGATCATATTCTACCCACGGATGACTCTTGTAATTAAGTCATGCGTAATGTGCGCGTTGTAACGATATTCGCCTGGGGAAATCCACGGGATTAGGAGAGAGTCCGCACAAGCTCGCAATTGGCAGAAACAATCCGCGGCCGATGAGTAAAGTGCAATATAGACAAGGCCGGCGCGCATCTACGTTATTCCACTCCATCGCGTTTCTATGCGAGACTGCTCCTACCGCCGATTTACTTCTGCATTGGACGTGTGTATCGCCGCATGCGGCTATCTTGTGACCATTTGCATGCTCGCAATTTGCATCGCGGTCCAATGCGAATGCAGATTAGAACGCGGCACGGCTCGACGGCGTAAATATAAGCGAAGTATATCTCGTGAGATCTCGTGCACGGCGCGCGCGCGCACGTGTGTGCGTGCGGAAATTTTGATAGGCGATACACCCATCAGGGTTTATCGTAATCGATCACGCTCCGATGCATGCTGTCCGATCCGCTGGTGGATTTTACTTTGACTGCGAATTAACCGCGCTTATCCGAGAGAGAGAGAGAGAGAGAGAGAGAGAGAGAGAGAGAGAGGCAGGCTTTTATCTCGCACGGACGCACAGTCAACGAGCCGATCTCGTGGACTCGATCTCTCGACTCTTTCGACTTCCCTTTTTGCACGAGGCGACGAATGTTTGCACTTCGTGCGGGAACTCGAAGAGCGTCGCGACGCGTAGCCAGGCATCGGCGCCCCGGACGGGCGTCGCCATCCTCATTGATTCCCTCCGCCCATTCGGGGGCGATTCTGTCATCAAGGCTCGCGTTTCTCTTTGCTCGACACACGTCGGATCGAGCATCACTCCCTCCAAACAATCTTGACGCGACATCCATGTGGAATATTATTAACACTCGAGAGAAAAAGAGCGATTCTCCAGTTTTTCCATTCGTCATAAAGTTACTTCGTCGATTTAATCTTCGGCGTTATGTCGTAATCCTGCTTGCATGTAATCATAATGATCATAATTGACATTGCTACATTTTACCATTTTTACAATTTTTCTCTCACGTTATATATGCAGCATTGTTTCATAATTCTAGAGCGATAAAATGAAATTAACGGCAATAAACATTTGAGCTAAGTTATTTCTCTTTATATACTAACTTTGTTTACATAAATTAGAAAAATTATAATGAAAGTTAATACCTGTCTATTTTCTCTTTTTGAATTTCACAATTCTGTAATAAAAACAGATCATAGTGATCGAATTTTGTATGTTAATAAAGTAAAATGAAATGTCGATCGTTAATAACTGAATTTATAGTACCGCATCGTTATAAATTAGATATCGAATTTTGGAGGTTTCATTTTCATGAAACATTTTTATAGGAGATATATAAACATTTTCCAATAGTAAAACATTTATTATATTAAAGCAATACAATTCTTTCTGAATTATGCTTTAATTTTGTAAAATATTTAAGATTTTTTAAGTTACAGGCAATTTATGAAAACAGAAAAATTATAAGTTTTTTATAATATTTTTTCATAATTTTAAAGTTGAATAGTATGTTAAAAGATTTGTTATATAAATTACATACTTAGGAGAAAAGAAGAAGAAGAAGAAGAGGAATAAAAAGATGAATAACAATACTTAAAAAATTTAATATTTTCAATATAAAGTTGAAACTATACTTTTCATTTTGTATTGATTTTCTTTATTTAAAAATTTTTTACATTTGATTGATGTGAGATTATAAAAATAATTTTTTTTTCCGAGAAATGTTACTGAATATCTTTCAATTACACGCGATCGAGGCGATCTCGAACGATCATATGTTCGTCCCACGGACGTATATTGAAATTTCGCGCGTAATTCAATGGATATCGTGTGTACATTTGTTACATACGCTTACACGCGTAAACAATAATAGGTCAGAACCTGTGATATTGATCTCCATAATGAGAACTGGGATTTGTAGCAACACAGGCGTTAGTGGGCCTCCGGTCGCAATGACTGAATCTCTAAGCCCGCCATAATTGCTTGTCCACCGTGCCTTTCGCACTGGATCTTCCGTTGCCCCATGAAATATCTAATTCGGTTTTATTAAAACTTACCCGTGTGCTATCCCGCGTAGCTTACCCTGTATTTATTGCATCGTAGAACTTCAATGTCAAGAACGTTCTTTTCGTAAAATGCAGCATTACAGCATCCGCGTAATGAAGTAAAAAGTCTACTATTCTGCATTTATCTATCTTTTTATTTGTAAATCGTAAAAATATATGTAAATATATGTAAATTATTACGATAACATTCATGTAATGTTGCACGCTTTTGCGATATTTTTTTATCAGTTAATTACGAATCGCCTGTTATAATTGTAGACATGCGTATTTCTTTCAATAATGAAATAAATCGTCATGATAGAATTCATGATTATTTATCAAGCTTTAAATACTTGAAGTCTGTATATAATGAATTGCGCGCGACTTGTTGCTCCGAAATCTGCTCAACAGAACAACCGCGATTATTCATTTGATCGATGCATTCGTAAATGGAACGGACAAATTGTTAATGGATCTTATTCTGGATTCGAACTTTACTCTTTCTATTTGAAATTGAATACTATTTGAAACGTCTATATTCCACAATAGTTTTTTTATATTTTTTATCTATTACGTACACATTGGATCGTACAAAGAAAAATAGTAATTATTATTTTTGAAAAGTTAAAAGTTAAAGAAGATGCTTTCTCTAAACAGTTCAAAATATTTCATATGTTTTTATTATTTGTTTATTTTAACCAGCACAATTTTGGTTAACAATGCGTAAAAAATTGCAGTTGATTTTATAGAAGAAGTTTTAGTACAAGAGCTTCGGAAACTTCAGATATTCGTTCAATTCAGAGACAATGGAAATCTTATCTCTCGTTTTGTCGATTTCACGTTTCTATTTTCGTCAGTATTTGTTCACCCGTGTGAATGCATGTGCCTACCAATATCGACAACACAGATAGACATGAATATCGACGAGAGTGTTGGAAGAAATAGACGGTAAACACGATCGCTATAATAATTTTTTTTTTTATAAAATGTAAATAAGATACATGAAAATTAAAATATTACTTGAGCCAGAAAATTGCATTGCGTTCTGAAAATAAAATGTGCTTGCGTATCTTTTATTAAGGCAAAAAGGGAGGAAGGAAAACAGCGCAGTAAATCTATTTTAACGTTACTTTTTTTCGAATGACATAAGATTTAGCGACATTGATACGAGGAATCCAATGTGCATTCATTCGGCGATCAGATCGAACCAATGTGCTTTTGATTTCCTCAGTCTCCGATATCTTCTTCACGATTGTTGTTGAATGAAGGAGATACGCGATCGCCCCGGATATTAACTGAGTTCTGTCTCTTGATCGGTGAGTTCCAAATGGTAGAATTGAGTGAATTGACATCTAACAATAAGTCGGAATTCAAAATGCAAAGGAACACCCGAGAAGATGCACTTCGACATAGCATATGCTGCGTTTGCATATTAAATAGACGTTCGTTCTAAACCGAAAGATAGTCAAATACAACTCGAAATTTAAAATTATTTCCGTTGAAATAAAAGAGAAAATAAAAGAGAACGGCCACTTATGGTGGAACGCTCTATACACTGCAATATAACAAAATACAAAAACAAAAAAAAAACAAGTTAAACGCAAATATGTTACACAAAGAGAATTGTAAAATTTTTTAAATTCGCGAGTCATCGCTTGTTTAATTAAATCCTCAAAATCTAATCTGGACGCTTGTCTCCAGCTGTTCGCTTTTTCCATCGGTTTTTTCCCTCTCCCCCTTCCTCTGTCATTCTGTCGCTAATCCTGTCTCGTTAATTACACGAAATTGGAACCGACAAGCGAACGAACGAGAAAATCGCGTATCGTACCATCTGTCGCTTCGCGGAAAAATCCTTTTTCCTCCATTTCGAAACATCCGCGGGAAACGTCGATTGTAGGCTCGCGGAGTTCGAACTCCGCGCGGAGCGAACTTATAAAAATAGAATTTAATATCGACGTCGGTGTAAATAGTCTCTTGCTGTTAACCGACACACCGTTACCGGAGTTATAATAATCCTTACGCAAGCACATACACGTAGGATCCGCCACCCACGTCGTCTTGATGCGGTAACCGCTCATTTAATATCCACCTAGGGAAAATCTAATCCCTGTACTGAGAACAAAAGGACGTCATTGCCTGTCTACTTTAAACTACAGCGGTTTCGTAACTACGTTAACTACATATAGCGGAACGTGATATGAGATAAGATAACTCCCATAAAGACTCTCGAAAGCAAACCCTATCTTGGACAAGAAAGACAGTGACCCAGGAGTAGAGACAAAAATCGTGCTTTACAGTAATATTATATTACAAATATGTAAAATAACCTACTGATTTCTATACGTGTAAATTTTATATGTGTAATTGAAATTATTTGGACAGTGACTTTTCACAATTTTATCAATATTAGAACAAATATTCTGCACACGCTCACACGCATTATTTTGCTGTGGTAGTAACAATTATTGAGAGTCACATCCGCACCGTTTTCGTATAATTCTCATATTTATTTTCCATCGTTTAACTGTTTAACACGTTGAACGCAGTAGGATTCAAGTTACATCGCAGCACCGTTTAGATCTTTAGAATGAGCGGCAATGCACGAAGTTTGCTCGGCAGTCAACGCGAACAATAACTTGTAAGGATCGCTCAGAATCGTGCGCGCATTATGTTTCGTCGGTATTCTGACCTAAATATGATTTTGCACGCATTAGAGAGGCAGGAAGTTCCGAGGGATGATTTATTTGTCATGATAATCCGACGAACTCTAGGCATTTCTCAGCTGCGTATTCTCGACTTCGTTGTAGCTGTACTCCGCTCTAATTAACGACGGCGGTTTAAGGCTAGGTGTATTTGCTTTGGAGTATTGACGAGCCTCGTATGCCAGCAAAAACGACGGACGGACTCTCAAGGTTGCTCTTCGATTCTCGCACTCGGAGAGATCCAGCGTCTCCAGCGCGGTCCAATATAAATGTTTGATCGAACGCTAGGATTCTCCCAGCTGGACGGAGTAACTCGCCAGACAAATATTGCCTCCCTTCGATAAAGCCTTCGAGAAACTGTGTGCTCTTTGCGCATACAAGAATCCAGGATTTAACCCTTCCGGCGTTAGAAAAACAATTCATCATATAGAACATTCAAGTCTTTAAACGCACACTTATTAGACGTCTCCTAAGAGACTAGGTGGTTTAAAAAATACGAAAATAAATGCAAAAAGCTTTTTTATTTATTAATTAATATTAAATAGTTTAGATAATTTGAGAGAGAGAAATTAGAGAAAATGCAAATTGAAATGTTTTTATCGCATGCAATTTCGAAAGAAAACATTTAATATTTATTTATTGCATTGTATACATTATATAATAAATAATTGTATACAATAATTGGTAATGCAAAATTTTTAACAATTTTAAACTTTTTATTTTTATCTTTTTTGCTTATAAATATTTTTTTACGTTTCTTTATAGTTATAATATTTAAAAGTAATGGCAAATTCAAAACCGCTGTACACAAAAATGTGTTAAAATATCATTTGCTTTTATCGAGAGAACGAAAATCCTATTGTCATTAAGCATAACATTGTCTGTCAACATTTGTTTTCGTGGGAATTTTCGGTTGATTATATAGTTCCCACATAAATGCGGCCTTGGTGCTACTCGTGAATTCGGCAACAGCTGCAAGCAATCCATGAGTTTGTATATACATCTCGTCCCTCTAGGAATGGCCTCTTGAAGATGAGGCCATTGTCGTCGGAGATAGTCATAACAGTAAAGACGACTCGCCAATCGAATCGGCGAAGTCCGAGAAAATTGGCATTTTGGGGACACTTTCCGCAGACCGCCTGGTCAATCGAGAATTCCCAAGTTCGTAAATAAACGCGAATGAACCGCGAAGTTTCTTCGGCGAGACTTTCCAGCGGATAGTGTGGGTACTTGTGGTTTGCGGACACTCAAAGCAATAACGGCTTTAGCTCGTGCTTATGCACTTTGCGTGTTCTATCATTCCGATTAGACGAGAAATAGTGAACGCAAAGAGTCCCTTGAGGCACGCATCCACTAAGTTCCTGGAACGTATTATTCAAGCAATTTTTCCGTAAAAAGGCAGGTGCAATAAAAACAAGCTTAGCGTGGAATTGTTACACGATTAAAATCATATTACTTTTGATAAAGAGAAGTAAACATACGTTGAAATTAAAAAATAATTAATTTTGTGAGTCTTTTAGATTATATAATTAAAAAATAATAATAAAAGTATTTATTTATTAAAAAAAAAAAACGAGATACGTGTAACTAAAAGAAATTTAGTAGGATTTTTCGCGTTTTCCAGAAGAAGCCGCTTTCACTATATCTCATTCAAATGCAAGAAGTTTAACGATGAAATAAGTTATAAATCAAACGCACTTTTCAGTTTTGTGCGAGGAAAATATTAAATGTAAAAGCATCGAGTCCCGCGGGTTTTTAAAGGTCTGCACTATTTTACTGTACGTAATGCAGAATACTTTGACGGGAGATAGTATCTATGTCGTAACTGGTTACTTCGTGACACACGCTGTCGGTCGCATTCCCTTAATTACACAAGTGGTCTGGGTACTAATTACGTATACGACGTTCTGTGTTCTAGGTGAGGCGAGGACGTGAGGGTTGATCCGATGAATGGGGCCGAGCTCTGACAAAGGTATTGTCTAGAAATAATTTCGGGGGGGACGGGTATATGAAAAGAAAGGGGCGCGATTAATTATTGCCGTTCAAAGAGGTAATGTTCGTAGTGCGAGATATCTCGTGAGCTCTTTTGATGCCTCTCGGATAATATTCTTTTCAGAATTCTCCTCTCGAAATTCTCCTCGCGATCAGCGTAAGGCGTCTTTTCTCTCGTGGAGTTGTTTCTTTAATAGAAAGTGCAATCTCAGTGTCTCAGATGGATTAAATATCGAAGGAATTTCTTTTTTGAACGAAGCTAGGTTCGCGAGCGTAGTTGCATATACTTAACAGCATATGCACGAAAATTGTTATTTTATTTCGTATATAATATTAAATTTCTACTAAACTTAATTACGTAAACACATAAAACTGGAAATAAAAAGAATATTCTGTTAAATTCATTCACGTTAAAAATCTGCGTCTACCATTATAATCTGCTATTTATCTGATTCATCGTTTTGCATTCATTGAATTCGTGTCTCATATATTTGAGGATGAAAAGTACAAGCCGTGTAAAAGGTCTACGATCTTACACTTGATATCATGTCTTGAGAGAAATTTCCGTGAAATTTTCTGAAAGATTCACGAATTGAGAATTTCATAGGACCGCTTTCCGCAGCTATTGGCGCACAGGTGTATCGTTTTTTTTGCCAAAGAAAAACCTGAAATTATTTTGCCGCTTGAAATTGAATTCGTTCGGCTAACTGGAATTTCGCCGCCGTCGGGGATTTGTTCGACTTCGTTGTTGAATGTCACTCGCAACGGTCGTCGATAAATCTTAATCTATGGAGTTAGTGCGCGTTTCTAACAAAAAGCCATTCGGACAACGTTAACTTAATCCTTTAAACTTCCGCAAATCCTTAGTAAATCGCTATTAAAAAATACTGATCTTAAAACCATTAAAAACTTTTAATATTTCTGTTTTTAATTTATATTTCCCTTGATAATTTATATCAAAATTATTTTGTAGGCATTTTATACATGTTAATTTATATCTGTATAAATGTCTTTTTTACGTAAGATTTTTGCATTTCCATATTTTTTTTTGTTATGCATAATGTATAAAAATTCATGTGTATAAGAATATTCTTTGCAATTCATGTATATACGATATTCAAGAATATTCCTCACAATAGAATTAACTAGTTTTCACAAAATATTTGTCACGCTGTTGCCACGTATGTGTTTGAAACGAAGCGTCTTGAATCGCGGTATGCAGATTCGAGATTATTCCCTTGAGATTGCGCCGCACGTATGCACGTTTCGCAAATTCGGTCATTTGTCCCGCGTCCCGCAACAACATTTGCAGAACACACATATTCTCTAAGAGCTCTAAATGCGTAAGTTCCATGTTGCGAGGGTATTTACACTGGCTTGCACGCGAAATACCCATCCGTGACGCGGCTGGATCTTTCGGTCACGGTAAATTTCCAGCTTGCTCTCGCTTCCGCCATCTCGAAGGAACGGAAGTGGCTCATCTCCTCTTCACCCTTCCAGCAATTCTTATCTGTTTTCTTTCATTCGGTCGTAGTGCAGCATCTTCTCGAGAACGCGGAGAAATCCAAGATGTGCTCGAGAATATGAGTTCTCGACGCGTGAAATTAATGAGAAATTCGTTCGAAGGAAATGGGATGAGAAAACGAGAGGGTACACAAAGGCATTAGGTTATCGATCAAAAGGTTTGTGTAGAAAGACATTTTATATCTGTCACGCTTGTAGAATTCAAGTGTTTGCTTCCGCTTTGCCTCCGGCGGAGAATCGAGAGAGAGATGATTGCGAGAGGAGAGCGATTCCGCGTCAATTGCGAAAATGACAAAGGGACAATCGTTCGAGAAGCGCAAATGTCGCTTCGAGACGATGTGTTATGTATCAGTGTGAGGGATTGAAAGGGACAAAGGGCACGAGGAATTAGATCGAGGTGAAATTATCCTCGCGATTGAAAACTAAAAAAATCCGAGATTGACTACTCGCTTACGTCACTCGCTTTAAGAGCTCTTCTTCTCTATTGTCCGCGCTTGTTTTCACTCTCCCGATTTTCTATCGGTGCCGCCGGCGTGTCAACAAAATCTCACGTTTTCGCTATTAGTTACCGATGTCCTTCCTTTCTTCGACTGTCCACTTTGTCCGCTGCACTTCGAAACAAAAGTCGAACCTTTTCCCCGGTCTGTCGTCGAGCGTTAATTGAGATCGATTCGAGTGCCAGTTTAACGGGAAAAACGGCGGAGAGATAGGCGAGTCGGTTAAGAATGCCCGTATCCCGAAAACGTAGACCGTTTCATACAATTTTAATAGAATTCTAAAAGCCGTTTTCGTATACGTCCGTAAAAGTACTTGACGCTACGCTTTAAAAGGCTTCTCTCGTGATATCGCGTTACGATTTAAAGCCGTTCCGCGTTCCCGACGTAGCCAGAAGAATAAGATATCAACACGTCGTTTTATTTCGTCACTTCACGAAACTATAACGTAAGACGTTTGCTTTTCGAGAAGAAATTTATTCAGAGATATACAGGTTTTGTTATACCTATTCTCGCCTCTGCGAGAGAGAAGCGCTATGTATTTTCAATTCCCGAGAATTACGAAACTATCTCGGGGTTCCACGATATTGAAACGTAACTTCAAAACTATCGATCATACAATATTGTGACAAATACAACTTTTTGGTTATATTACCATTCCCAATAGAATAGCTCTTTCATCCATTTACCAAAAACCAATTTTCTTAAGTTATTTTTTATTATTTGCCACGTCCATCAAGATAACGCAGACCTGTCATGTTAACTTGCCAACAAGTGTTATATCAATTTATCACCAGGCTGCTCGATCTTGAAATATTATAAATATTAATAAGCAGAATAGAGAGAGAGAGAGAGAGAGAGAGAGAGAGAGAATATATATTCTTGGTGTTCCTGCGAGAATTGGATAAAGTAGAGGTAAGAGATGTAATGAAGACGTCACATTAAAAATGGAAGAAAAGAGAAAGAAATGGGAAAACGAACTAAAACAGAAAATAGACGTTTGCTTTATCTCGAACTCGGTGTGCGCTCTCTGTGTGCTCTTGAAACATTTCGGTAGACAAAGTCGAGTGCTGCAGAGATTCTAGGCGATCCTTCGTCTTACGATTCACTTCCGGTGGAAACTCCGCGCACCCACTAGTCCTACATTTCGTGTGCAACGTGAACCGACTTGGAATCAAGTGCCGCATTCATTAGCATTCCTAAAGAACTGTGAACTTTGCTCATTTTAAACTTACGTTCGTTATCACCGAGATAGATAATTTAGCAGGATCGCACAAAATTGTACAATCAAATAAGATTTGATTTTCAATATGGAGGGGTAAAAGCCATAGTGGTGTAAGTCAAATTTTTTAAGATATTGACTCGTGTACATAGATCCAATCCATACAATATATAAATTGCATCCTATGCACACGAGTCAATATTTTAAAAAATTTGACTTACACCACTATGGCTTTTGCCCCTCCATATGTAGACGTAATCTGCGATACTTCGAATTGATTTAAAAACCAGTGAAAAAATCTCTTAGGGGAGGAATCATTGTATTGAAATAGCAAAAAGCGAACTCGTGTTATTTCTGTTTTAAATTATAAGTAAGGCAAGCGTTTGCAGCCAAATGTATGGAATTCCATTTCTACTTGCTGTGAAAGTTTATGCAGTATAAATAATATAAACTCGCGAACCGATCACCTCGCCGCGCTGCTTCATTTTTTGTTTCTTTTTATTAACGTTCTCACATTTCTCCTTCTACGTATATTTACCTTGGTTCTTCTTTTAATAGTATGTAGCAAAGAAAACTTCGTAAAGAACGCTTATTTGAACTTTATTAAGATCGTAGCAATTTATAAAAAGCGCGCGTTTACGTTAAAAAATAAAGTTGCTACGATAAAACTATAATAAAATTATTTCTCAAATTCCAGAATATTTAGCAATAAATAAAACAGAAATTGGCTTGATATTAGGAATATATAGATAGAGATAAACACACACACAGATCAATACGATCACTCGTATCTTTCTATCACGAAAAAAATCAGTGAGTAAAATTATTGGAATGTCGACACGTAATCGCATAGTTGCGCTAATGGATTTCTGAATCGTAATATTCTTTGTATGTTTTTATCAAAATGTTAGAGGTTACTTGCTATTAATGTTGTAGCATTTGTTTTCTAGATAAGTCCGTATTTTTATTCAATCAACATATCTGTTAAATTTAAAAGGGTTTAAATCGGATTTAAACGTATACTTTTTCTAACTTTTTTATCGTTATCATTATTACGGCTACAGTTATACCAGTTTATATTAATTTTATTTAATTGTGCAAATTGTCAGATTATATTTTCTATTCCAGTAATATTATTTTACACGAATTTTTATATATATGTGTAAAGAAAAGAAAAGTATGTAGTTTAAGACGAAGCAACTTAGAAATTAACGCAAGAAATGTACACAATTATTGCTTTTCCTTAATTTATTGAAACGTTTTTACATTTGTTAATTACGCAAAAAAGTGTTACGATCAAAATAACCGAGATTCACGCAGTTAAGTATACGGGTTAATAGAAAATCGCGTATGTAGATCGAAAGACGAACTGGAAAGACAGCCGGAAAAAGATCTGAGTCTGGTGCCGATCCCATATTTGTTTTTGCAACGCTGATTCAACGTTCGCCGCGATTTTCGCCGGAATCAACGATTTGTTCGTGGTGGCTTCGTAAAAGGGAAATCACATTGAGTTGTCTCGATTGCTGCCATGAAACGCGCAAGTTTGCAACATTTTTTTTTACTTTCTCCTATCTCCTTCTTTTTCTTTCATTTAGCGCATCTCGCTGTTGCGCGAAACGAGCTTGCGGACATCGATCACACCGCGAAAGCTTCTTCAGAAACTCGCAAGCAGACTGTACCAGAAGAAAAAGCCATGATGCCGCGATATTTCGCGCGCGGTTACATTTTTATCGTCGTTCGCGGCAATTTCCGCGCACCGATATCGAATTGAGCCTTTGTTATAAGTTTCCTCACCTTCATGAAAACCGTGAGAATGCGCTTGGTTTAGTTCGTCTATAAAATTTTACATTTTCGCACTACTGCAGGCAATTGCCGCTGCGAAAAGCGAACACATCCGATGCGAAGAATATAAAAATTAATGAAGAGAGAATTAATTCAATTCGAAACATTAATTCCTGAGTCGCTCTCAATTCAAATTCCACTGATTATGCAATAGATGTATAATTATCTTTATAAATCATAAATTAACTTATAAGCTAATGAATGATTTGTTATATTATTATCACAAGAATTTAATAAATATATACACAAAAAGATCTAAAAAAATATACATATACGCGAGAAAACAGTTTATATATTTTAATTTTATGGCTAGAAAGAGGCATTGCAATTAAATTTTATATCAATTTTTATTATAATACCTATAATATTTGGTAAAGAATATTTTAATAAGTACGTGTAATTTACTTTTAAGAAAGCGATTACAAGATTAGAGATAGCAGCAGTAAACATTCAGACAATTGCGTTTCTCACAATCATGCCGTAAGAAGCTTCGCAGGATCTTAACAAATTGTAATTCGCGCAATTCTACGACGCGCCGTGAATATTAAACTGTTCGAGGTAAGAAGATCGCGCGAGATTCGCGGAAGTCACAGCTGCATCCGGATGGCACGTAACTCCGCCGGGAAAAGTTGCAAAGCTTCGAGGACGGCACGAAGATGCTGCTACGAGGAATTTTCCCCGCGATCCGAGAAGTTAACTTTGTTCATACTTTCCGCCCCGCTTTGATAAATTGACCCGGGAAATGTAATTCCGTATATGCGGTCGCAATATTCGCAATGTTCGCCCCTTTTTTTGACGCCATTTTACGGAAGCTTTCATGTGGGAGCTTCTGAGGAGAAATATGTGTGTTCTAAACTTACGAGTTAGCATTAGAAGTAATGTTTTTGTCCGTTAAAAGTTCGGATAGCATTGAAAATTTAAATAATCTTTCTCTTTTGCCCCTCATTTGTTAAACGTGCTACAATGGAAGACCGTTATTATCGTCATTATCGTTATTATTGTTATTATTCTATGTGAAATAACGAGAAAATGGTGATTGCTCAAAATTATTTATGCTTCCTCTCTGGAATACGGTTTCACGTAAAAGCGAGTGAAATGACGACCGGCGCTGTGCGGTACCAAATCCGGAATTTTTAACATTCTTGTGCAATTTCCAATGGCCTACAGAGACTCGTCATTAATCCGATTTTTGTTGGGAATCCGATTAAAAACCCGGCATCAACGTACCGAGGCACTCTGATGCGATTTGTGATACGCAGCCGTAAAGCTCGACGTCGCGAATGTACGCTCGAATAACGACGCTAAATCGCCGGCAATTAATACGCTCTCTCTCTTTCTTTCTCTCTCTTTCTCTCTCGCGCGCGCGGGCGCGTCCGCCATTGTTTTTCACAATATTGTCCTCAGCACTTTATACGCGACAAATTCGTTTCCGGCGCAACCGAGAACGGCAGAATGAAAACGCGCCGCGTGACTAATTAAAAAGCGCGACTAATTATTTTGCGAATAAACTCCCTTTGTAATTGTGTAACCGTGCTGTCATGTAAATTATTTTTGCCACAAAACTGTCAAGCCTCGTTTGTACGATCCGCTTGAAATGTTACATATATATTTTCTTTTTTTTTTTTAATTTTATATATTGAGTCTCAAGTGTCTAGGTCGATGCCGGACACAGCTCGATATGGACCGCTGAAAGAGTCATTTCATGTGCCACCGCGAGCGGTACCGCGAGCTTTTACAGCGTATTACAGCTGACATCGATATTTTGATACCAGCTTTATTGCTAATTCGCCCACCTCTGAAACCGACCAATCCACAGCCGTACGTATAAATAGTCGGTGTGTTTCGTCTTTTCCCTCGTAGCGTTCGCCACAATATGCATGCCGCACATGTCGTTTTAATATGTTCACTATGACTATGAAACCTCTTATCTCGATTCCCGTCATGACGTAACACAAAATTTTACGGCCGTGCACGCCACGCTGTAAAATTGGATACCGTAATCTGGCGGTGCACAACTGATCTAATTCAATTTGTATAACTTTACGAGTTTAATTAACCGCAGCGTCGTCGAATATATAAAAAATGATAGTCTGACAAGAAGACGTCTAGATAACAAACGTTTGATAATTTTAATTTTCAATGTTAAATGAACTTTTACCGATCAAAACATTATTTCTAATTTTATAATTCTGTGTTTAACGGAACATATTATTTTTTCCTAGACGCTTTTCACGTAGGAAAGTAAAATAATCGGCGCAAAGGAAACGTTAATGTTGCGAATGATCAAAACGGAGGTGTACGAACAACGTTATCTTAACGTTGAATATTTCGATTAAACAATTAATTAATCCGCAATAATATTTCACTGTACTATTGCGTCAAGATTATACATCGCGCTAATAGAAATGTTAATAAAATATCTTCTCGCTTCGTATAAATAGCGCAGATGCTTCACTTGTTTACGCCTCGCTTTTCCCAAATTCAATTAAATGTCTCGAAGCAGATCGACGCAATAGTGTTCGCCACCCGTTACCACGGGTGTCGCATTGACGATAATTTACGAGTTCACGCCATCGCGCGAGAATAATTACAGAACGTCCCGACAACCGCGAGATGAAGCGCAGCCTGCGCCAAAATCCGTTTCTCTATTAACGTTTATTTTGTTATTAAATATCACAATTTATTTTTTATTGTTTTATTATTAAATGATATTGTGCGCGCGGAATTGCGAAGTTCGCGAAAATGTTGGCGAAACGGGTCGCGGTTGAATATCCGAAAACGCGGGTACGATCAATTTTGAATAAATCAACGTGAGAACGTGGAGCATCGGGGATCAGCGAAAATGCAAAATTAAGGGACGCATACATTATCGCGGAGGGTAAAGGAATGCATACATTACCGGTGCACGGCCGGCGCGGTTTAAGTCGATGCGGCGACGGTGAAAAACGCCGATAAAACGTGACGAAAATTTCGGCGTACGTACAAAAGCCAGATCGTGTCCACCTCGGCACCTTTCCCAATCTCCATGGTGAAACGCTTTAATCCCAATTATATGCAAATTCGACCGCAACCACCCGCGAGCGTTTAATTACAGGTTGTTCATTTGATTCGAACTTGAGTGTGCGGCCCTTTCGCGGAAAATCGCTCAATATGCGTACAAGTACCTTATTTTGCGCACAATTATGCTCCTTTGCTCGAACGTCGCATGAAAGAACAGAATTACGCGATTGCAGGAGAAATCGAGAAGATATACGATGTATATTGTTTGCTAATGATGTGAAATACGTTTATTTATAGAGAGCTACATAAGAGAATCGCTAAACGTCTTGAAGGAAATAATCATAAATACTCGTGTTACATAATATCTGTATTTAATTTCATATCTTCAATATTCAGTACATTATGTTTAAAGAAAATTAACAACTTTCGATCTTCGCGATGCGGACTTCAAACAGATCGGCAATATAGACGAACTGAAAAGTCCGAGAAAATGAAGCGGGAGTAATCTACGGAGATAATCCGAGTTTCGTGACCTGCTATGCGTATAAATTGCGACTATAAAAAGCCACGGTGCGATTAGAACCCGCAAGAAACGAGCGACGAAGACGCGCGGCGAATCCTATCAGGATAATTTACGTTTATGGCTTGGCGAATCAATATCACGCGAGTTTCGCGCAGTAAAATCCATCTTATCGCGTAGCGAAAGGCGAAGAAGATATTGTGCGCGCAGGTATATTAAATGTTATCTTATATATTATTCTTATTTTATCGCCGCGAGCATGGCACATGCGGCAAAGTCATTTCATCTCACGCGTGACGAGGCCAAAATCACGCTCGCTTGTCAACGTCGCGATAAAGCCTCCTCCATCAGCGAAACGAATTTCAGAGCTCGAGAGATTGTTGCTATTTGCGCGGGGTAAAATTTTCAACGTGTTTCGCGTAAAGTCGGAACAGCTTCCGGGAGGTCCCGGCACCGAAAAAGGCCGATCGGAAGTGCTCAGGAACACCTCATATCTCCGCTCCGTAACAAGACCGGACCGTGGTGCTGCTCCTCGCGCAAACAAGGCCATTAATTTTCAGACCGGAAATTGGCGGGTCGATAATTTGCCGCCTACACCCGGGGCGCGATGGATTTTCATTTTCCATCGCATAGGCGCGTCTTCGGCAGCAAACGTACGATTGATTCGGGCACCGGGACAAGTGCCATGTTCTTCCGTTGGAACACCCGGACGCCCGCGCCATGGCTATTATAGCTGCTGCTGCTATGCTGCTGCTGCTAATGGTAAATATCAGAGCGGCAGTACGACGTCGTTTGTTCCCGTTTCTCTCCGCCTTTATCGGTCCGGTCATACTGGATTGGTCGTTTCGGTAATGTGTGATTTACGGCGGCGGATACGCCGCACACATGGCATTTCCTCGGAAGTCACGTCCCGTCTCTGCATTGTTTCGAGTACGAGTCCGCTGAAAAAGCGCCGTTGCATAGTTTCTGCTCTCCCTCCTGTCAATGACGTAGTCATCCGTCATAGGAAATGAGAATACCCTCCGCCCCTAAAGCGTCCCTTTATTTTCTTCTCGCGTATTTTTTTCCTATATCTTCTTCCGCATATCGGACAGGCGAAAAAATAATGAAGATATTCTCTCCAGATGCGGAGTTGAAGCGATGACGTGAAAGCGACAATTTTAAACTGATTTCAGTGTAATCGTGTGCTACAATTGAAATTTCTTTTTGAAAAGGTCATTTACTCTAGAAACGATGATTTTGTCAAAAATTTTATTCCGTATAGACTTTTCAAAGAGAGAACGATTCCATTGTACACGCGCGTTACGAGTTCTCTTCTTAGATTTACGATTCGATTGTTAGTTCCTGAGAGAATGCCATTGTTCGATACAATGAATTCGATACAATGGTCGAGTTTGTGATGCAAAAATCACGATGCACTCGTTGCACGCGACATTCCGCCTAGGTCTGCAATTTCCCCAACAGTTTCGTTTAACTTTTCGCGCACAATTCCGCGTCCCTCCGCGCACGTCAGGAACATCCTGTCGCCATCCTATATGCGGTTTTTCATTTCTACGACTTAGCCGGAGGCTGCATTCGTTCCTAGACGATTATTAATTTGTGCCGCAATCACGCGGAGTATCCCGTCACGCGAGTCACTCGACATGATTATACGACGGAAAAAGATGGTCTTTTTATTCGAATATTTATTATAATTCGTTTATTCGGAGTATATCGCTGAATATTTATTATATATACGTCGCTTCGTTTATTACATTTTGTAGTTTGGAATTTGAATGCAATTAACCTGTTTTGTACGTGGCGCGGTGTTTTCGTTACAAGCCAATTTTATAGGGAAATTTGCATTGTAATTATGATCGACTCTACGTTGTTTCTTTTTAAACCTATTCTCGAGCCATTCTTCTTCTCTTCGTCTAATAACACGTCACGTTTATCTCACTGAAGTCATTCGTTACGTTCGTTTCAACGTGATCATCAATCGTTGTCGTTTCGAAATAAGAACGAGAGAAGTCTTTCTGCTTATCTACTTGGCGAAAAGAGCCATCAGAGTTTTGAGAAATGGATAAGATAATTAGATTTAATTCGAATTTTTGTGTGAGCTTTTCTTCAAGCTTTCGCGCTTTTCACAATAGATTCGTTATCGTATCTTTACAATTTTCTTGGAAGGATGTAGTCCGACCCAAATATGCAAAATACTTATAATAAAATTATTAATTATAAAATATATATATAATCTATGTAAAATTTTATATCTAGAGAACAAGAGAAGAAGAAGACTCTCTGTTTTATTAAAAAGAAAAAATAATTTAGAATCGCGACTGAAAAAGGCAGAGTGACCGAAAACGAAACAGAATGAGATGCAAAAAAGAAAGTAAAACGAAATCGTGTATAAACCTGGTTTCGAGCGAAAGCTAGCGTGATGCTTTGAGCGAAAATAGCATGGTCGTGGATCAAAGTTTGCGAGGGATCATGTTTCCCTCCGACTCGACGAATGTCCCTTCGAATTTCCGTGCTCGTAAGAGTC
This sequence comes from Temnothorax curvispinosus, assembly GCF_003070985.1. Lineage (NCBI taxonomy): Eukaryota > Metazoa > Arthropoda > Insecta > Hymenoptera > Formicidae > Temnothorax > Temnothorax curvispinosus. Next base: position 368,494 of record NW_020225546.1, read on the forward strand.
GTAAAAGCCTCCATTTCTGAAGAGCTCTCGACGTCGCCGTCTCGTTCGCGGAAGTTACAGAAATGAGGGTCGAGGTGAGGGTGCAATATCTCGACGGAGGATATGTTTTCGATATTTGCAGGCTACTGGTAGTACCGGTACACGTCGCGCTGGCATATTGCATACCAACGGATTCGCGACAAATCTCGGAAAACGTCCGACAGCTGTGACGAATATCTTGCTGTCGCGGTTTTTCGTACCGTATCCGGAAACTCTTTTTCCTCCCGTGAACTCGTACGACCATCGCGTACGCGCTCGCCAATCGATACCGACGAGAAGTGAATTTGAAATCCGCCGTAAACAAAGGATACGATATTTTTATATTGAAAGCTCGAAAATAGCTCAGTTTCCAACGAATTTCGATTATCAATGCGCGTGACAAATCAATTTTGCGTATATAACACACTTTCCTATATTATAATTCAAAATACATATATACATATATTACTGGATCTTTCCATATAAAATTTTCCAAAAATTTCAGTTTTACTAAATACAAAACATTCTCTGATAATGAAGTATAATGCATTTTGTTAAAGCGATATTATTTTTACAAAAATATGCTTTAATTTTTGTGCAAAATGTTTTCTTAGTTACGATAAGTTTGTAGAAAAACACAGAAAAAATAGGGATTAACATTCATATATAATATAAATCTATGATTTTAAAATCAAATATGACTTGTAAAAAATTCTTACATTAACATGTTTCTTTTTTATTTTCATGCGGCTTTCTATTGATGCTTTCTATAAAATTTTTTTACACTGAATGTCTCGAATATGAAGATTCGTGAATTTAATACACGCCTCATTACGAACGGCACGTGATAGATTGTTAATGTTCTGACCTACTAACATCTCTGATATTGAGAGAGCTGAGATTTATTATTCATAAAAACATATATGCCCCATCCGTTTAACTTTAATCAATAATGAATTTAAGATTGTGAATATTCATTTTGAATATTGTTGATCAGTTTTTTTATTTTAAAATGAGAAACAACTTGATTCCCTCAGTGCTTAAAAAAACAACTTATGCAATGAGTCAGTAATTTTCTGTATATATTCCGAGGTCAATTTTTTAGTTTTATTCAGTTCTTGAGTCACTTGCTTTAAAAAATTATTTTCTCATTCATAAACGGAAACGGAACGAATACTGAGAGAGTCACATAGATATAAAACAGAACTCTTAATTATCCATGGCGGTTCATCAATTCTCTGCAGTCGCTTTGGCACTTCCCACCGGGATCGAGAGCTTGATAACAAACGATACGACGCAAAAAATAGAACGTCCGGAAGGGATGAAGAACGACCGGATATCCGATCCTTTCGTTCTTAACGCACGCCATCATTTATCCTCACGAAAGTTTTCTTCGCGCGAAGGATTATATAGGATGAGGAAAAAGTGATTCCTTTTGTTTTATTGCATGCATTATATTCTCTCTACAATTTCCTGCACCATACTGTGAAACTTTTACTTGATATGTGATTCAAAAAATGCGTGGTTTCCAATATATTTGGAAATTCCGATATTTTTCCTCATTTTGTATAAAAAAACATTAGCGTTTAGTTATGTACAGAATTCGTGTTTTAGCTGTGCGTGCTGAATTCTATTTGGAGAAAAAAAGAAATTAAATATACAACGAAAAATGTGATCTTGTGAAAATATATGTTTTATATTTCCTTGTGTTTTGTGTCAGAAACAAGTGTACAGCTCGTTTTCGTGTATCTATCGCATCCAGATTTGTATTCACCGCAATTGTGACGGTTTCAATCCCTGGTTACAACAGCATGTATAACATGTAATCACCCTAGGCAATTACTGAATTGTCCCGAATTCGTGACCGATTCGTAGCCAAATGTAGTCGTTGACTGCAAATATCGCTGTGTGAATAAGCAATCGAACAATCGTAGCGATTGATTGTCGACGTGAAAGCGTCGAGTCATAAGACCGATCGAAATAATCGCTCAACACAAAAGCTGCGAAGTCATGGATCTATTTTCGGATGCGCGATCGGTATTTACATTCGTATGTAAATCTGACGAGGTAGGCGTTTTCGCGGAAGCTCAAACTCCCTCTGACAGTGCTCCTCGTCCGCTTTAATCAATGCTGACCGCGTTCCCGCGCGATTTAATCGCGGTCCCCGTTCAATCGTCGTTAATGACGAAGTGAACGTCACCTCGTCATCCCGAACTTTCCTCCTTCCCGCGACACACACGTTTATTGTCGTAGGCAAATAACTTTCCGGCGACCGCGTAAAACCGAAGGAAATCGAATTCTGCGCCGTTCGCGCCGCACTCATTTATCTCGCGATCGCGCGCGTTCTTTGTCCGCGTTATCGACGCCCTACACACCATGCCAGGCTGACGGATAAGAAACGATAAGGCAGCCAACGGTCTATATAGAACGTCCTCTTGCGAGAGAGAACAATTTTGCTCGCAGCCATCGATAGAATATAGAAGATAAGCACGAGAGATCTCGGAGGTCTTCATAAATGCATGAGAGATCCTTGGTTGCATTTTGCAATTTTCTGACGCTATTTTTATCTTGCCGTTCTTCCGTACTGACTTGTGCCATTAATATTTGACTATATTTTTAATGCAATATCGAAGTTTTTCGCATTTTTATGTACCTTGAAGTTCATTTTCTGAATATTATTAATTTCCAGCCGAGTGCAAGCACTGATTTAAAGATATTAAATTCAGGTTTCTTCAGTGCATGCCGCGCTTAGCCGCCGTTCAATATTCCTCGTCAGAAGTTCGCGATTGTGAAATATCGGGAATATTTAAATTAAACGTGGATGTGCGAGGTATATTAAAATTTATCGCACAAATATAAAATATTATTCTTGTTTGTCGTACGTATTAGCATTCCTAATAGCTTGTTTCCAACGTTTTTTCCTAGATATTTAAATAAAAGTTGTAGCTTTTTAGATTCCCAAGAGATATAATAGAGAACAGCAACATTTTATTTTTTTTAATTCTCTAGCAAATCGGAAGTATTTCCTTTGAAATGAACTTTTCGCTGGATAAATATTCCAAATCAGACTCGATCGGTGCCGAGGAAGATAAATTGTTCGCAAATAATGAATCTTCGCGGATGAATCTATTTGGCTATTTTGAGCCGAAAACTACTTAGGGTAAACAAGCGGAATAAAATTACGTCAAGGTCTGATCGTCGCGATTTCGTTAACGTCCAAAAGGGAAGGGTTGTGTCCGTGATTTACAGACGGCAATGTTGCAAAGCGCCGGTTTGCGCGGCTCGTCTAAATATAGGAGACTAATGGAATTGCGATAAATTCAACGAGCTGGCAAACATTGTGGGACTCATGCCGTTCCGCGTGGCCCACGTTGATCGCTGGTTTCACGGCCGCTGTTAGATAACGACATAAAAGGGAGAAGTTCTCCTCTGTAAAAGTACTGTGGCAGTTTATTCTAAGAAATGTGTTTGTTCGTCATTGCTTCGTTAAAATTACGCGTAAAGTTTCCTTGATATTGTCCATTGAATAAGAGAGAGGAAGAGAATTTGCTCCAAGATATCTTACTTTTGCCACGTTATTTCTTAGATTGTAATTTCGTTAAAATGCTGAAGAAAGTTATCGTTATTTAACAAAGTTTTCAATTTTTAATAATTAATTGGAACTGAATTTTATAAATGTTAGCATAAAGTGTTATCGAAATAAATTTTTTTAAAAAATTAACGTTTTAATAAAAGATAATAGGGAGTTTTTACAATACCGCCTTTCAGATACGATTATTGTATCTGAAAGACGGTATTGCAAAAACTTCCTATTGTATGCAGTGACCCATAAGAGTCTCATTTCGCGGTGGGTCATTAATTTTTAATCTTAAATAACTTCGTGACTCTGCCGTTAAACAGCAAACAAAGTCGAAGTTAGCTCCAATGAATACGCTTCTGATGCTGAACTTTGCAAAACATTCTGTTTACAGCATTTATTCGTTCCTAGTTCCCGCATGACATCACGAAACATTATGCAAACGAAAACTTGTAGACTAGCTTCGCAAATCCGCAAAAGTTTATCAAAGCGTATGAAACAGGATTGTGTCGTTCGTGTCGTTCCACGTTATGAGAGCTCCCGCGGATTTTCACGTATTTATCAATTTCACGTGAAGCTCAGGGTTCCTTTTTTGCGGGCAGGCAGCGATGGAGACGAGCTTCCATCAATCCTCCGGCTCGTGTGTTCCGAAAGTGCGGCACTTATGAGCAGAAAGGACCTGCCATTTGAGCGGAGGTCTGCATGGAATGTTCGCGTTGGAGGCTGCGTGTCGAATCAACGCGGAAAATAAATTGCCCTTCCATTTTCATCTCGAGGGATCAACGCACCTCGCGACAAGGAAGTACAGGTTGCGAGTGATTCCCACTGTGCGCGACCTATATGCCAGAACGGTAAATCCTTTCGCGAACACGTAGTGATTAATCGTCCGATTAACTGCGCAAAGGACGAGATAAAATTGACAACGAGTGTATCCATTTCTTCTCTTTTTTCCATCACAAAACAGCTTTCAAGCTTTTGGTCTCGCGGATTTCCGAACATTTCCGGTCGCGCATGCAAAATACTAACTAATGGGGAAGAGAACTCGTATATCGTTTTTTCGTTTACAAAAACAATATGGATCAATTCAAACGCTACTGTTGAAAAACTTCTTTTGTTCAAAAAACCCGAAGCAATGCGATGGTAGTAATACAATAGTCAAGAAATTGCGTTAAGTACGTAATTACTTTCAATACTTATTGTGTTAGAAATATCAGAAAAAGTATAAAAGAATACAAAAAAGACACTCAAAAAGATGTTCTCTTTTACCTAATAAATAAAATTGCAATCTGAAATTAGGTAATTTGTCCTACGGCACAAACAAAATATAAAAATAATGAGTTTTAATTTAAAGTAATAATAACGAGAATAATAATTTAAGCGACAAAATTTAGTATATTACATTACTGACATTAGGAACCTATCAATGCGGAAAATGTCGTAATACGGATACAGAGAGTAACGGCAATCATACCTTTAATCAATCTCCGACGCGACGTGAGACATTATTGGGTTCTCGATCGACACATGAACGCGAGGACGGTCTCAAGCTCCAAATCGAGGAGAATCGCAGGAAACTGTGGGGGCGGGGAGGGTCTATCGATTTCCCAAGCCCGGAAGGTCTAGCCTAGGAGGAAGAGGGTTCCCTCGAGAGGTTTCTCTCGCCATTTGCCTCTCGCAAGCGCGGTGGTGGGTTACCAGGAATCTCTCTCTCTCTCGCGGTAAAAGAAGCGACCGCGGGATATCTTTTTGCCGGTTTCTATTTCCCAGGAAAGTCACGATTTCTTGAATAAACCCGGTTTATGTGTCGCGGAAACCGCAGGGAAGGGTGGCCTCGCAAGCTGAGGAACTACAAAAAGAACCGCGAAGAGTTGAACCTCCTTTTCTTATGCGTCTCATTTCCTTTTTACGAGTGCACCTCAAGACACTCGTGCATATTTCACGACGTCGCATAATTTAATTGTCGGAACCGCCAGCTGCGACGAATATTTTGCTTAATCGTCGACACACTCGCCCTGCATCTCACTTCATTTTGATAAATTGCACATCGTGTAAATTTTTTAATTACCGCGTGAAGTACGGTAACAGCGTGTAACAGAATATTAATTTCACAGAAATAATTTGTATGTGACAAGAGATAAGACGTATTAAATAATAATGTAGACAGTTTTTAATTGAAAATTCGCCTGCCGCACTTATTGTTAGATCTGTATTCGGTCTTTACTTATTGTAAGAAATCTTTTCATCTTATTAAACCGTAGAAATTATTTGATACAAAATTATGTCAGAATTTTTACAACTTTTATAATTTTATAATATAGTGTTTCTCTAATATTTTAATTGGTCTCATACATTAACTTTTTTTATATATACAGAAAATTTTATTAAATGGTCAAAATTGCTTGATCATCAGTTTACCATAAGCTATTTCGAAATAACTTTTTTTACAATTTAAAATTTTCCAACTTATAAACAGAATATAGAGAGACCCAGTTTTTCTAGGATTCCTTGTCAGATTTCAATAGGCGAGGGAAGTTCTTTCTGAGTACGCCGTACGTTCTGTAAAGCGAAAGTTCTCTATGAAAGTTACAGAGCGTGTTGACGTAAACGTATGGATCCGTTTGTTGTCGTGTTCGCCGGATAGGGAACCAAAAGTAACAGTATTTGTTAGATTCCGGGAAAAACAGCGGTGTCATATTTTACTGGCGATCTTTTCGCGTCACCGCCAGAAGTTTCTGCCGCCGGGTTTCACTGTCGTCGACTGAAAGCACCTCCTTTCGACCGTGCACTATTCCGCTGTTCCCGGAGATCTCCGTTATCCTGAACAAACTTCATTTGGCGGAAGCGAAAAGTAATTTTTACTTTCAATCTTAGGAGCTCGCGAATATCGGCTTGCGATAATGGGATTGATAATGGGATTAACTGCGGCCGCCGTAAGTGGCATTATAACAAGTTTATGATAGAATTCAATAATTAGAAAGAGAAAATTAAGTCAGACCTAAATATTGTAAATTATAATATGCGATAATATGATACAATTTTATTTAATCCAAAGTTTTAATTGTTTTCTACACGGAGAAAAAGTTAGGGTTGCTATACAACAGAATAATAATGTTATTGTTTGCTTATCAATACAAAAGGGTTATGGAAACCATAGTACTCTGGAAGTGACTTTGCGATTGAACTGAACTCTCACAATCAGTGCTATACCGTGCAACTATATCTTATAGATTTCTCAACCATACTGCAGACTACTTTGGAAAGAGTACCAATAATCCTTTGGTTGAGGTACCTATATATGAGAGTATTGTAACCGAATGTTACTTATAGTAAGAACTACGATTATGAGAACCGTATAAATGAGCTATATTTAATGTAATATCAGTATAACTTGAATTCACATATATTTCTTTTTCAATCATAGAGAATGTTGTTGTAACAACCGTAGCAATTTTCTCCGTGTATTTTTCCGTTTCGTGTAATTTTTTTTTAATTTTAATTTAGGAGCATTACATACCTGACATTTGAGCATTGTATGTAAGACCATAAAATATTTTTATGTTTCAGTTTTTAGCCGGGGGCGATCATGACAGGAACATACCGGAGATCGGTGAGTATAGGTAGAGTGAATAATAGTTTCTATTGATTTCACTCTTTTATCCATTAGCTTATTTATAATTAAGTTCGTAAGATTATACTTATATTATTCTAAAGCTTGGAGTTTGTTTCAAAGATTTTGTTTTACTGCTTTGCAAACTTTTATTACTGCAGAATTAAATGAACCGACGTCAAGATTATTTGCATTGTCTGACAACGAAATTATCAATACAAAAGAATAGTCTATTCTGTAATAAAGAGAAAATAAATTCTAGTAAAAAGAAAATACGATTATAAAAATGTTTACGATATTTATGCTATAACTAACATAATATGAAAATATCTGTAACAGACACGGGGAAATACATATCGCAGGCCGATATACGGGAGATATAACTATCAATTACTTGTCAGAGTAACAAGAAGCGATGGGCCTTTCCCGCGTCAAACGCACTTAGCGTAATTTAAAAGTATCGGCCACCGGCTTTACATATTGCCAATAACCGGCCACATGAGAGTTATACCGGCGCGACATGCATATTCAGGAATTATTACGGTATTAACCGGTAGGATCAATCTCCATAAATTTTGCGTTCGGCATGCAGCGGACGATCAATTTGCGGAGGGAATGCGCGGGCAGAGAAATCTTTGATACTTTCGGTTCGCCGTAAGAGATTCGTCGGATGATAAATCGTCGCTATCGCATCGAAAGTTCAACATTCTTATTCCCCGTAGCCAGGAAACTTTAAACATACCGCTTCGTGTGTTTTGTACACGTCGTTGATCACAATGAATGATCATCCGTACACGGGCAGGCGGGGAAAATAGCCGTTGCGTCTTACGAAAATATTTATGGAGCGGTATCGAGCGTCTGAATTACTTCCAAGATCGACGAAGAAATATCAGCGGAAATATTTCAGTGGGAAATCTCCTTCAGCGGTCTCGTTCGCGCATTTATTAAAATCTCTCTTCCTCTCATGGATCTCTGCTTGGATCTCATTAGAATTCGGAGGAATTCCACGCTGCGATGACGGCATTCGAATAAGATAATTACCGCGCTTTATTCTGCGGTTATATATTCTTTTTTTATTTATTTATTTCAAGCGCTTTTTTTCAGAAAATTACGGACACCCATTTTTTTTAATTAAAAGAAACTAACGTTAATAACTGTGCTAACGTTATTAACTTCGTTCGCGATACGCTTGTTAAAAGGATGTTTCGCGTGTATAGCCATCGAATATTCACGCGTCGACAGCTGACAATGGTTCGTTCAACCGCGATATCGTCCTCGTTATTCACGCATCATTTGTCTCGTATCCTAGTAGGCCCCCATTATATTCCTGATATCTCGTCAGAAACGTCAATACATATCGAAGACGCTAGGAAAACTAAGAAAAAAGAACGTATAAGACGACGAGGTAAAGGTATTCTCGCGAAACCGTTATCAGTTTCTGCGAAAAAGTTACAGTTAAGATAATGAGATTTTTATTGTTTCAACGTAATAGATTCTATAATGTAAATACATAGTTTTCTGTTTAAAAAATGCAAATAAAATTGATAAAGAAATCTAAATCACATTATTGAATTATACGAAAAAAATTATACAATATCTCCAACAAATTTCTTGTAGCAATTAATTTCCGTGGTGAAATAATAAAAAGCGCAATTGCGGAATTACAAAATAATTAAGTGAAAACGTAAAAGTAATTGAAAAAATATGTAAATAAATTTTGAATCCGTTCCAGAACAGGCTTTAGTAAAATGCAATTAAAATAATGAGCCATTGCATAAATAACAATTTATTAAATTAACGAAGTACTGGGAAAAATAATAAGGAAACTGTCCTGTATAAAATTTATATATTAAACATAAACATTTTTAATTACCGCGTAGAAATTAAATTTTGAACGCGTTTCTCACGTGTATTTCATGAGCGTTTTATCGTAAAGTAATTAATTGTTGTCCAATACTATCTCGGGATGTTACTAAAATATGCGAATAATTGCGCTCTAAATATCATGCGACCAAAGAACATGATCGCTTTACCGAAGATTTATGATTATGTCGCAAGGATGAGCCCGCGTAGAATACTAATGGTATTCGCGACATGATTCTGAGCCATTTGAACTGGCTTCCGGTGGATGGACCTACTCGTTAGCCTCTAAAGCCGCAGCTTTGTAACCCGAGGTTGACTTCCAATTTGCTCAGCGCGTGGACATTCGGACATACAAGCCGAAGGATCACGCCCCGACCGGTTTCTATTTCCGACGATTGTTTACATAGTTCCCTGTGAATTGCTACTTTGCATACCCATGCTGGTAAGGATAACATGGCACTGGCATTGCAGGAACGCCTAACTGCCGTGCTCTCCCGCAGAAATGTTACACATTCACGATGCCCGAATACAATTGACCCTGACGAATGTGTCAGGAGCATTAATTGTAACGTCATGTACGGCGATTACAGCTCGGACTATACAAAACAAGTGCGAATATTCGTCATCAAAAAGTTCGCTTTCTGCAAATTTTATCTGACACACTAAGTTTACCTAATGCGTTATCAATTAGATTTATTCTATTATCGATTGTTGAAAGCTTTTGAAGAATACACCAATATGATCGCTTATGTGTTTTACAAATTGCGGACGTGCACAAATTGCGCGGTATTATAAAGTATTTGAAACTTTAGCCTCGCCAGCACTTTACCTCGCGCATGATCATTTCACAGAACAAAACATCGCGTTATTAATGCAGCACGGTGATGTTTTGCGGCTGGAAACAGACTCGTTGCGAGAAAAGCGAGAAAAAGGCAGATACCTATCTGTTACGTATAATAGCCTTCCCTGAATATACATAAACCTACGCTTCGGTGAACTCGTCGTACAAAGATGCAACATTATGGTTTTTCTTGTTATGCAATAGAGAAAAACATCGACAGACCTCTGAAATGCAAGAACCTCTGTCTTTCCTGACACACGTTTCCCGTCCGCGTGAAAATCCTCGCCGAAGTTTTTCCAGGAAGACGCCCGGGCGCTTTCGAACATTATCCCGCGCATTATCCTTCGAAATTTTTTCCTCGGAGTGGTCCATCAGTGAGGTTGTAACGGAAACTTACTCGACGTTTCAGAGAAAGAGAGACATCCGGCTATCGGATTTCTAATGATCAAAAACTTAGCCAGTCGTGTTCGGTTCTCCATTCACTTACCCTTTCCATCGCGGCTAATGCACTTTTTGGCTAGTTTTACCCTAAAACATTCTTCTCAGAGTTACATTTCTAAATTCCGGTTCTATTACAGATGCATGGGATTACTATCTTTATCTTTCGTAGATGTTATTAATTTTATTGTTTTTGGACTCGTTTAATTTTCTCAGATAGACTTTTACCAAGCTTATAATTAATATGTAAGAAGTAGATTGCAATACAATTTTAAATAATCTCACTTGTTATAAAAAATTAGATTTTTATTGAACTATCGAAGAATGTTATTTTTTTTATTTTCTAAAGATCGAATTTTTGAACAACGAAAATTTATCAGTTTATTTAACTTTAATGTTGAATTATAATTTTAAGAATTGAAATTTTTGTTATATGTGTAATGTAAGTTAAAATATTTATTAATATATAAGCTGATATATCATATTCGTTAGTCTGATAGCTTGATACAATTATTTTCGACTCTTGCGAAATTAATATAAATTCATCACGTATATTGATACACATGTTCTCAAAGGATGTCTTAAAGGGTCTAATGTTTTTTTTATTAATAACAATCTTAAAATTCCATACATATATATTTCTAAAAGTGTAGCTTGCAACGTATATATCGTACATATAGAATACTGCATAGAATAATTGTAGAGATAGGATGTATTTTCTAGTATATGTTTTTCAGTGAATATAAAAAGCAACGAGTGTGTTTATATAAAGCTGTACGCAATGTTACATTGTGTAAAGAACCAAACACGGTATCTCGCAAGGAATTTCTCAGATGCAGGAATGCAAATTCTGTTTCTTCTTTGAAAGCTAAACAAGCACTGCAAGTAGATACAGTCAGCAGCAGTCAGACGATGATAGATGCGCCAGTTCTCTCCGTGGGGATCCAGTGCGCGAATTCCCAAAATCGATTTCTGCCGCTGCCTCTCGATGTTCCCGAGATATAACGCGATTTCCCCATTAGCTTAACAGCGGGTGGAGTTAGCCACAATTCGGAGAAGTAAGATCGAGCTGCAACGTCATCAACTCGTCGCTTTCGCATCCTGTCGCATCTTGTCAGCCGTGACTCGAACGGATCTATTGGATTGCTAAATATCGCCTTTAGCCTAGAAACGGGAAATGGGACAGAGACGACGAGACGAGAAGTTTCTTGCAATTTGTTTACCACATACGTCGACGGGCATCGGATCACCGTGATAAATTGTACGACAAATTGAACGCGGATTAAACCGAGTTCTATCGACTGTGCGAGTTAACGAGATAATAATCGAGTTTGCTATTTCTGAGGGGTAGCGTGTGATCTTAATTGGGAAAGTTTACTCGAAGTAGAGGGCGAGTTGACCATTGAGGACGCCTCTATTAGACATTCAGGGATAAATAGAACGAACATAAGTTTTCTCTCTTAAGAACCGATCAAAACTTTTTCGGCTTATTGAAAAGTTTGTAAATTTCTGTCTTATAAAGTTTACAGAAATAAGTATTTAATACACAATTTAACCACAGAGTTTTTTTAATAGAAGTATCGCGTTTGAAATCATCCAATTAAAGCCGCGTTCTTAGTGATTGGTAACTAACTGTACAAACTGTCCGGATTGTTGACCGTGGTAATTATTGCATTGATTTATCCCTCATAAGTTAAATAATCCAGTGTTGTATGTGTAATCGTTATAAATTGTTGAATAATTCATTGCAGTGCTATTGCAGTGCTAGTTTGTCAGTTTCTACTGGCATCTATAATAGGACGACTATTACGTAGGCGGGATCATATGCTATGACCGGATAGATTTACTGTCATATTAGATAGCTCTCTCGATTTTCGAGCTTATTGAGCAATCTCATAAACGTCTTCATGGACAATCATGGACGAGAGCTTCATCTTTTATCAGTTCTATTAATTCTATTTTTATTGATCCCATTATTTGCGCCTTGCAATTCAACACACAGCTGTTGTACATTTATAGAAATGTATATTTCATCGATATTGAGACTTAAAAGATTCGTAAAAAAAAAACGTAATCAACACGACATTATCGTACATAAAATTTTAATCCATTGTCGATGAAATAATGGCACAACTATTATATCTGATGATTTATAATGTAAAAAGTAAAATTTCAATGCACTTTAATGCGCTTGCAATTTATAAGGGCGCCGGAAAATTTCTCTCGATCGCCGTTAATCATTTCCATTATACGCACTAATGGCCCATGTTCGTTTACGCATATTGGGTGTTCATTACGAACAGCAGGCACACACCAGCTGCGCCTAGCTGTACCGCTTGACAAGCTTTTATTTCGTCATTCCATTCACGGATCGCATAATGGCAAGCATAATAATAGAATATTTTGATTGAAATCTTTGATAGAAAAATTTTAACGACGAATACTTCAATTTGCTGTTAAATTATTTTCCGATAATTCAGCGAAAAACTCTGCATAAAAATACATTAATCAATGCCATTACATTAAATGTATATAATCAAAATATGTGCAGTACAAGCCTAAAGCAGTAAAAATAAAAGTAGTAGTTGCATGATGGTCCCAAAACGAATTAATTTGACAGATTAATTAAATTACATACGCAAATATCAAATTAATGTGTAGCTATTAACGCTATCGCTGTAAAAGACGGTAACGAAGAGAAATGGCCTTTCGATTTGCCTCATTAACTGCTTTTTTTTAATCCAATGAAAGTCACTCTGCAAACTGCAATTAAGCAGACAAATTGCTGACACGAAAAAAAAGAGAGATGATAAAATCGCGCAGATTGTAGTAGTAGCGGACCGATCAGACGAAGCGCCGCGCGCCGCCTCGCTGCGTTAAGTCTGATGAATATCCCGTTGGGCACGTCGCACTAGAGGACGTTTGGTGACTTTGGCTGGTCGCCAAGCGAGCGCTCGTACGCATGTTCACGCGAGACAATCCATCAGAAGTCACGGCCAACGGATGGTATCCATTTATTTCGACGATCGTGTAAGCGAACCCGTATAATTAGCCAACAGAAAGAAAAGGAATCAATGCAGGGAAACTAATCGCCATTGTAATCCCGAGGGTCGCGCTGAATTGAGCGCGCGAATTGTGATTACTATCGTGCAGTTTTCGAGTGATACCAATACAAGTTCAATTATATGACTGATCCACTGTCATTTTTTTGCTTCTCGGTCGGAATTTTTTTTCGAATTTACATAAATTCGATATGGTACGCGATCAAAGAAGCACTCGAGAAGCACAATTCTACTGAGACAGCAAAATTATTTCGCGATCGACGGGAACTTTGTAGTATCGGAAAAGCGTCCTTTTGCAAATACGTGGAATGCTCCTAGGCTGCTCCACACGGGAAATGGATAAACCGATGAATAACATTGTCTTCAAAGGAGTATTTCTCGATATCCTTCCAACAAAGTTGGGCGCGAACTCACCGTGGAATAGTCCTTCGATTGTATCTTCGATACCTAACGCGTTATCTATCGCGCACAGCGAGCGCAAATGTTATACTTGGAATAAGTTAGAGATTAGGTATATGTAAGTTCGTGAATAGTGTATTTATCACATTCGCCTGACTAAAGTAACATTGTCCATGACATAGATGAGATACACATGCAAAATGCAAAATTGGAAATTCTGAACTGTTTTGTTATTCGGTTTGATGAGCGGTATAACGGACAAGTAGACATTATTCTCGTATCTCAAACCCGTTCTTCTGCGCTATAATTTTCTTTATTGTAATTTTCTCTCCATTGTACAAATGAGATAGCTATGTTTCCTCGTTATACGCCATCAGGACGACAGCGTCATTTTCGCGTCGGCGCTTCGCAATAGCTCGGCATTAAATGACTCGCAGGAAAACGCAAAGGGAAAGTAGCCGGAAGAACGTGCCCGACGTTTGACCGGGTGGAACGAAATTAAGTTTTCCGAGCGAGAATGTGCGAGCGCGAATATACGAGTCATATTATCAACCGTGGAATTTCTCATAACGTTTCTTTTATTCTTCCGTTTGTGCGATCAGGAGGAATCTGGTCGTATGAAAAGAAGGCGTCGTTGCGAGACACTCCGTGAAATTCCGTAACGGCATTATTCCTTTAAAGCAATTCAGACATTTATGACACGATAAATTATCATTCACTGTGCGCGCGAATGTTCGTTGCAACTCGTTCATATAACTCGTTATCATATTCCCTTCACTACCCTCGTTCTTCATTTGGCACGCTATATCGCGGAAACAAACATAAATCGTCATGTAAAGGATATTTAAAGGAGCGAGTAAATGAAGAAGATATATGAAGGATTAGAAGCACAGTTTTTCTTTATTCTAAAATATTTAGATATTTGAAGTTATAGAAAGCAAAAATCTGCAGCTGTTTATCTGTATACTGAGCAGTTTATTATTTTTTAAATAGTTTAAAATAAAGCAGAAAATTGGAAATATTCGCATATAACAGTTTCTACGAAAACTGGCTTACATCACTTTGTTGTGTATCTCTTCTCACTGTTGTATATTATTAACTTATTTGTTAATTTAATATTTCCGCTTATAGCGTTTAACAAAAAATTTCTAACATTTCTTTGTTTTTGATAGAGTACAATAATGTCAACTTTTTAATACGATTGATAACACATCCTACATTTATATCCGAAGTTTATAACAGCGACTGAAACGTAATCGTCTTGTGTCGCCGATATATTTTTCATGCCGTCACGCCGAAGTAAAACGACGATAGAGTGGCACGGGGATTATTTCACGTGCAGAAAATTATTCGGCACGCGATCAAGGTGTCCGATCCATTCGAGAGAGTGCCGGATGGAAGCGGTGTCAGTAAAATCTGTCAAGTTTTATCATCTCCGTGTTCCGGACACGTGACGTGATATATCATCCGTGCCTAACAGGACGGTCAGATTTAAAATTCGTAACTCGATGGAATTCTGCGGCGTTCGTGTCCCTCCGTTCTTCTATAGCGCGAGTCAACTAGAACAGCTTTGTCCATCCAATGCTCTCTTTGCCGAACGACCTATATTTTTTCGGACGACGCCGAAAGCAATCGGGTCATAGTAGGAAAAAAAATTGGGGGAGGGACAGCCGGACGAATAGAGCTTCGTTCGATCGTCGAAATTAAATTCGTCTGTTTCTATGCGACACACGTTCCTCTCGAGGTTACTAGGTGGATCATTAATTATACGAGCTTTATCGCGCACAAAGGAGCGGAATAAGAGATAGCTGACAATGAGCTCTCCGACTTTTCGAGAGCTGTTTTGCGATGTAAAGACTAATACGAAATTAATCATCGTGTCACCTCGAGCTTAACCGCGGTGAGCCACGTATTTTGATAGCGAATTTTCATACTTTTTTAATGATCGCGTAATGTGATTTTTACTATACGATTTTGCGGAATATGGTCTCTTTTGGGCCATGTAATTTCCGTAAGGGAACAAGGGAGATAAGGGATTGTTCGCATACAAACGGTGGGCCGTTTATCCATGGAGTTGACCCACAGCAAATTGCATTCGTCTATCGCACATAATGCAGTTACATCCATTTCACGGCTGGCAATCTTTCTTGCCCACTCGGTCAATCGTTATACTTATTACAACGAGTCACGGCACGGCACGGCACGACGAAATTTCGCGCGCCGAGCTGCGAAAGATCAAAGACCGCGCGTGAATATTCGCAGTCTTTATACTTTCGGATTACCGCGTCGATTCACTTAAAATATGCGCTTTGTGCCGGCGCACGCTATATTACGTCGTGCTTTATAGCGGGCGTGGTTTAATTTCGGCACGTAGAACCTGTAAATGCATGACGTGTGCACGAAAAGGGTTTCGAAATGGAGGTTACCAACGCGATATTGTCGTAAATTTTAGTTTAATATTATAATGCAATAATGTTCGATGCACACACACACACACAGAAACGAAATTCTGTTCAATTGAAAACTGCGCTCTTTTTAATCGGTATATCGAAAACTACAAAATCGATTCTAGAATTCTATTTATTCTATATACATATAGGCGAAACTTTATTTTTCGTTATTTGAGATGTCAAAATATTTTAGTAATCTAGTTGTGGCAAACAGTTTGTATTTTATGCAAAATCAAAAGTTACGTTTCTCTCTTCCTCTCTCTGTTTTTCTTTCTCACGTGTATCTCGCAAAATCAATCAGTCAGTCGCTTGACACAGTTTGATTTATTGAATAAATATCGATTTTTCGTTTGATTTACAAATGAGCCACCTAGGAAAAGCCCGCCCTCCTCTCTTCTTCGTTGAAATTCCCGTTACGGCAATGGCTTCAATAAATTCAACGCTGATACAAAAAAAAGTATAATTTATTTTATTAATTTTTATGTGCCGCGATTTATCATTGCACAGGAAGCAAATAGATGGTTTCTCGTGCGTCTATGTGTTTAATACGATAGCTGCGCATCTAATTTCCAATCTCCGTGTAATGCGAGATACCTTAATATTACCTTAATTCCACGTGAAATATCGTGTGAAACGTTGATTAATTTTTGCATTCACTACAGCGGCATAATAAAAACTAATATCGCGCGTCTCGTTTTCATCACTATTTATCGTGATACTGGGATAAAACATATCCTCGTTTTCTGTTTTTTTTTTTAATTTAAACACAACGTGTTACATGCTGTGTCGTAATAACTTCCAACGCGCGCCTTTGTACGTGGTAAAAAAACGATCGTCCAGATTAACGAATATCAATTTTCAAAAGGAAAGATATAGCACACAGGAGCACTACGGGAACGAGAATGAACGCCGCGGAATCGGGGACGCTCTGGAAAACGATGGAACGTGCTGAAGCTTGCAGTCTGGCAGAATTTCAATTTTGAATGAACACCTATCGACTGATGGGGACACGCGATAGGACATGCGATATTGACGAATATCTTTATAGATATCCACTCAAAACGTGCGTTTTATAGTGACGTTAAAATAAAGTGCGATTGAGAAAGGAGACCCGAGGGATATTCGACGAACGTAGGTGTAATAGAACGTACAGTAAAGTAAATGGTTCGATAAACGTGGGAGTAAAATACTAAAAATAATTGTAATAATTATCAGCTTTATTGCAATAATTATTTTTTCGCGTAGACGTGCATATATAATCACACTTAGACTGATTGCTTCAGTCACAAGTAACTTCAAACAGAAATAAGCACGTTTGTATTATCTGCATTTGAGCACATGCTATATTCAACGAATAATTACTGTCCCGTTTTTATTGTTATTTATTGTAAAAGATATATACGCGTGAAAAGAAACACGAGAATTTGCTTTCTTATCTACTATCTGTCCCGGATTTACGTATTTGAAACTCACTAAATTGTCTCGCAGCAACTTTAAAGTTTAAATTTGAATTGGGTCACTATATTTGCGTTTCTTATCGTATTGTTATCGCGAACTAGGAAAAGTTACAAAAAACTCAAACACCGACTTACATCTATTTTGAATTTCTCCTAACTTTTAAGTGCAAAGAAACATTACACTCACCAATATAGTGAAGGAAGAAAGAAAGAGATAGAAAACGAAGAGATACGATTAAATTATCGATTCGTGCGTCTCCGGGTTAAAAATTTGAGAACTCGCGATATTCCCGCATAACTGCATCACGCCCCTGTTTTTAAACATCCTGCACATCCGCATGACACGCCGCAGTGCATGGCCTTGACAAAGTGTCCCGCGCGTAAATTTGTAGAGGAGCGCGAAGAATTCTTTCGCGAGTATCTTTTAAACGGCTTTCGAGAGATCGCGCCTTTCACGGTGTCACGTTACGTCTCGTCACTCTTTTTCCGAGTTCGGAGTACCCGGACGGGATGAAGAACGTCGCCTCGTAAAAGCTCCGTACATTTAAGCCGCCGTCTGTTTATTCTTGCCCAGCGCTCCCATTCGAGCAATTTCCCGTACCTTTTATCTTTTTTTACCTCCTTCCCTGCAGATCTCCCGGTCAGATCTCACGGAGATATTTCATTCGTTCTTGAATTTTCGTGAAGAAGAGAGAAAATATCTCCCCTTCTCAACGTCTTCCCATGACGTATTCGCGATTTATAACTATCGTCATTATCGGTGGCTAAACGCGTGTATTGTGAAACGATATTGTTACGAGGATTGTTAGCGAAAAAGACGTGGTACGTCCCTATTTTGATATAAAGGATGTCCCATAATTGGGAGTGCTACTGGACGGAAAATATAATAATTCTTCATGAAAAAATATTTAGGAAATGTAAAATTTATTTATATTTAATTTTTTACATAATATTAGCACTTTGTTAGTTGCAAAAAAACATTTAATACAGATATGAAATTAAAATATAATGTATGAATTGCGCACGTTTTGAAGCACGTCTAATTCCTTTTCTGAAAAATGTTGTCTCCTTGGAAGGGCCGCAAGAAAATGCGAGACATTTCTGTAATACGTGTGACCTATACTGCTTTGTCATAACTTCTATATTGTAATTACATCCTAACGTGCTCAGGGGAATCGAAACGAGAACACACAACCGAGTAATTCAATTTAGGTGCCAATAATTTCAGAAGCCTGGGTCTTGTACTGGAATAATGTCACGTTGTTTGCTGTAAAATATTGATGAATTCCAGAATTTAATTACATAGATAATTTATAGCATAAATAATCAATCTTCTTTCATAGCAAGCTTTAATCTCTAGAGAAATAATGTAATTTATCTATGTATAATTTGTTTTATATTACCACACTCTTCTTTTGAAATATTTTAGATATTTAAGTATATAATTAGTATGTATAATTTCTCTTTTGCCTATTTTATATAAGACTCACTGGTTTTATTGTCATTCGTTGACATATTCAAAAGTTAGTACAGTGAAGTGAAACATTAAATCATTGTCTTTTAAATTGTTATTTTTTGCATACCATTGTGAATCGACTGGGCAGCGAAATTGAATTTTGACATAAATACTTACTGCATCGCGATGAGTATTTATGTATCAAGCAACACGAGGTTAAAAGATTTTTTGTCTCTCTTTTTGTTTAGTTTACATTGGAAAGTAAAGTCGCTTGCATCTAATGTTGTTCGTTAAAGTAATAACGTTCGTTTTTACACTTTTTTCTTGTTTTACCGGATTAAAGTTTTACTGTCCGTCTGTGTATGCCAGCGCGGTAGAATTGTGAAAACTCGACCGTAAAGTCAATCGACGCAAATAAAAAGTTTATGCTTTCGATAAATTTTGTTGCGTTGCTCCGTTTCTCTTCTCCGATTCTCTTTGAAGTCTCATTAACGGAGCTTTCCGATAATTCATCCCATAAAATCGAACTCGCAGCACGAAAACGCGATTTCTGCAGTTCCCTCTGCAGCAAGAAATAAATAGGCAAAAGGAGAAGAAGAAATGAAAAGAATATGAGAATGAGAATGAATGGATGAAATTTATCATGCTCTTTGAGGTTTAATCCTCTAAGGTATACAGAGGAGTCTGTTTGCAAAATAAAAATCGCGACAGATTATAAATGAGAAGTATGCATGATCTGTCACGTGCAGTTTACCAGAAAACGTATGAAATACGTAGAGGAAAGTAAAAAAAAAATTAAGAAAAGGACGCGAAACGTAAAAAGGCAATTCAGAAAATAGAAAAGAAATGCGAAAAATAACAGGAATAAAACGGAGAGAATAAATAAATACAAGAAATTCCGTAATGCATGCCACTGCGTCTTTCTGGGTATCGCGATACCTAAATCAGCGTACGGACGTTAACGATGCAAAAACCAACTGGCCAGTCGTTTTCACTGTAATTAACAACGTTTTCTTATCATTCGCGTCGACAATTGCCTTGCGTGTGGTTATAGACCACCCTTGCATTACTCATACACGCAAATTCAGTATTCGACTCAACTCATTAATAACCTATGCAAACACGATGTATCACATTTTTTTTGGGGAATTCGCGAACACGTGCACCCACGCACGGTTTATGTAATTTCTTGCTTATTTTTAAAACTACATTATTCTTTTTTAATGCGCAACGTGTTAGCGTAATTACAAAAACATTAATCTCCGTTAATCAATTTTTCAAAAAGTATGCAGATTTTTATAAAACTGCTAGTACCGTGTAAAAAGTTTCTTTACAAGTATTCACATTAGTTCTGTATATTTAGATATCGTTTAACAGTTAAAATATGTTTTAAATATAGATACTTGTTTTGCTTCAAATACTGGAAATTACGCGAAGTATATTATCTGATGAGATACCTTTCGTGAACAGTAATGCTCATGCAGACATACGTGAATAGTCGATATTGTAAAATTATTTATCGTGCAAGTATGAGATGGCGTGCAACAGGTGCAACGGGAGGTCGATCACCAGCGTAGGCTACTACTCCGCAGTTCCGTACCTGTTCCTGATCATCGATTAAGTGGCAGATTTCGAAACTCGATCCGGAGTAATTCCATTATCAACTTACGTCGGTGAACCGGAGTGCGGTTTTGAGCACGGGTATTCACCGCCGAGTAATCAAGAAATTTTCCAGCAATCTCGACATATCCGGAACGTCGACTCACTTCCCAAAGTCAGCGAAGCTGAAATTCTAATTTCAGATTCGCGATATATTTCAGTCTCTTGCTCTGATTCGCATATCGAATGTAAAATATAATTCCCGTTCCACTATTCAAATAACAATTCCGAGGTTATCACAGTTATGCGAAACAAAAAATATTGGAAATTACAATAAAATCGCGACTAATAATAAAAGGAACAAATTTTCTAAAGTAGGTAGAATTTAATAAATAATAATTTAGGATGCGATGATATCAGAAATTATTTCTCTCTCTCTCTCTCTCCCTCTCTCTCTCTCTCTCTCTCTCTCTCTGTCTGTCTGTCTCTACATGATTAACAAAAATTTCGATCAAATTTTAGACAGTTCGACGCATTGCGTAATCTACGAACGCCTTTCTTGTACACCACTGTAGATTCAGGTATTTCCCATTTCATGTTAAGTGACAGATTTTGAAATTTGGCCGAATAATTCCATTACCAACTTGTCAATGAACCGCAAAGCTTAAGCATGGTGTGTTCTATTTCCCGCGGCGCGTGTAATTTATCGATCAAATAACTCTCCTTTAATAAACCTCTTAAGCCACTGGTCCGACATATGGTACGTGTAAGGAATTAAACGTGAAAAAGGAATTTTTTGTTGGATAAAAGTTTGTATGTTGTTACAAAAAGAAATGTCTCTGTTCGATAAAATATATTTAAGATTTTTTTATATGCACCAATTATGTGAAATATTGATATACGGTATTGTAATATGTTCCATTAATATATAATGTTAACCGTTTATTTTGCAATACTTTTACAATACAATATATTAATATTGTTTTACGTGATTGCTGCATGTTTTGAAATTTGTAGCCTTATTTTATCGAACAGAGACATTTCTTGAATCTTATGCTTTGCAATTCAATTTTTACGCCCTCGTCGCATTACAAAAGCGGATTGAAAAACATCCTCAAATACGCTCTCGGAATATTAGTTGGATTCCTATTCATCTTAAATGCAAGACATTCACGTTTCTCGTTCGGAGATGATAAAGGCACTAAACGAACGATTAGACTTCCGTGAAGCCTCCTTGACAATTTAGGACCAAGAAAACGGCAAGCTTAGATGGCAAACTGTCGGGAATTTACATCCATTGTTATGTGTTCTGTATGAGTTATAATGCAAACCATAAATTATTTATAACAAGGAAATATAGGAAACATCCATAAAACATTTAGCTCGAAAAATTACTCTTGTAATTTTGCGATCTCAACGGACTTCGCGATGAACATTTAATTCGATCGAAATTTCGCATCAGGGAGATAATAACTTTCATAAATATTAATGTAGTACGCCTTATGAATTTTTAATACGTATTCACTCGTTCTGGTGATGTAAGCGCTTTGACGTATATTGATATGACCTCATCTCGGGGATGAGAGACTTAAGTTTAAAAACTTAAAACTTAGTTGTTGCTAACATGCGCAAAGAACATTGGTAACTTGCTCTCTGCCGGACGCTAGGCAATAACTCTGGCAGATAATCTGATGCTACTCCTTTGTAGAATTGAGTTCCTGAAGCGATTTCTCAGAGCTTGAACATTTACAGTCACAGAATTGTGAAATAAATTAGGTGCATACAACATAGGTCTTTGCATGTACACTTATAAGTGCAATCAATACTTCTTGCTAACCTTATTTTATTGTAAGCTCATTTTTCCATTTCATATTTCGCTCATTTTTTCAATTTTTATTTGGAGCATAATCTAAAGCAATTATTTTGAATATTAGTAGTGTTATCATAATTATACGTCTGACTTTAATAATGTCTCATTAACAATATCGGTACAATTTATTTATTTATTCAATTCAATTGCTAAAATAACATCCAACTGTAATTTTCCTTTCTTAAATTCTATTTAGTGCATTTATGTTTAAAATATTTTATTACCATGCATTATAATGCAATATCTCTTTTATTATTTTTTTTTTTTGCCATTTATTGTTCATCTATTTGACTTTATTCACGATCCGTATAATATTTATGCAATGGAACACAGATAATTGATTTTCTTGCGTTTCATTCCCTTTGCTATAGAGATTCTTGTTTGAGTATTCTCATTTCTATTGACTCAAATGCGAGACAGCAAATTGTAGAAATTCATTATCTTGTTTGCAGAGCATACGCTCCCGCGGTTTTATACAAATTATCTTGTCTTTAATAATCTCGTTTTGAGAGCAGCGCCGCGATGGCGCGAGAAGGGTAATGATGGTAGTTTGTTGCCCCTATAAAAGCGCGTTCGCAATCGAGATTAATAGCGTCCAAAGAAATTGAGATGGCTCGTATTACGAGCGCGAATTTACGGCGACGTACAATTATTCCGCTTTTGCCAATTGAGCAGTAGTAAAATCGTTCTTTTTCCCGCCCGCCCGCCGATCCGCGCTCATTAATCGAGCGAAGGTGCTTATTTCTCGGTATCACCCGCCGAATTCGATAGTCGTTGGCCTGAATTTACGAGCAACTGTCATACAACTTTAGTGCTCAATAAATAGCACGGCGGATCATTTTTCGCGAATGCGCGCAAGCGGTGCACGGCGACGAGATTATTTCTCTGCGGATTAATCGATGTGCGTCGATTCGACGAGATAACCGTTTCGTCCAAATCCCGAGTGGTTGTATCGCAATTTGTTTATTAAAATCGATTTACGAAACGTTCGTCGAAATGAAAGTAAATTTACAAAAACATTTTATCTCAATACTATCGTTTGCACGTTTTGCCTTTTTAAAATTGTAATAGTATATAGAGGAAGTTAAATATCTTTTCTTTTTAGTCAGAGAATCAGAAAGAGAATCAGAAGCAGGCCAAAACGTTTGACGTTCTTAGAATCTTTTTATATCCTTGACTTTGCAGTTATTATAAATAATGATATGCAACTGCGTTTTGCTTTTTATTGAGTTCTCCTTCTCGTAGTTTTTACACGAAAAAGAGCTTTTGCACTAGTTTAAAGAATGGCGTGCTATTTTTGTGGTATTTTTTTTTCGCCAGCAGCGATTCGCGCAAGCGTTCGCGAGGCGCGCAAACGGCATGCCGCAGGAAGCACAGCTGGCAAACATAATTTACATAGTTTATAATTGACCCGGCGAAAGCCCGCTGTGCAGACATCACGTGGATGATACGTGATGAAAGGCAGTAGACGTAGACCTCGTTTTGCAGCTTGCCGGTATAATCATGGCGTTAACGCATCTCCAAACTCCATTGTCGCAGCCGGGAGGAATTGTCAGCTTGACGTTAATAATCGTTGACTGCCGCCATTAAACTCCGCTTTGAGCGCGATGACGTATAAAATACCGGTGACGTTACATCGGCATTATTGCGTGTCGATTGCACCATCCTCCGAAAATTACATGATGATGTATATCCGCCTGTAAAAGGCGGACATACAACTGCCCGGCTCGCGTGCGTGCATTTGCTCGCGGCTAATAAAAGAGAGTGCGCTCCCCGATCCATCATTCCTTCGAATAGTTCACCGGGGACAATCTTGCGTCGTGGCGTTGTTCCACCGGTGAATATTTCTCGCGCAAAATTGGTATTTATATGACGAAATAGTCGACTTTTTTACGTCATAAACAAAAAATAAAAAAAATTCAACGAAGGTCTAATATAAATAAATTTTTATATCTGCAACTTAATTATAAAAATAGTTTACTTTCTTTTTAATTAAGTCCCAAGTATTATATAACCCTTTACTTCCAATAGCTTACAATATGTAATATTATTTATTCATTGTTTGACATTCTGTCTAATAATATTTAACTTTGAAACCATACAAAGAAGAACGTTTATTTTTCGTTGATTATGAGGTATTTTTTATCAAGTTTTCTCATATGAAATATCTTCGTTTATATACAGTCATATCTAATTTTGAAATTATACGAATTTTTTGTTTCTGATGCTAATTCCATAAAAATTAAAATATACTCTTAACAAAAAAATTATGTCGCTTTAAAATTAAAATACTTCTAGAAAATAAAAATGTTTAATTATTGAAACAGGTTTATATGTTACAAGAGCATGTCGTAAAATTGAATATTTCAAAGTTAGAATAATGCGTAACCCAATATGATGTACACATTATGATCTGACGTGATAACGATGACATTATTAATTTCAGAAAGCGCGTACGAAGATGAGGACCAGTTCGCCAGGGGCGGCACAACCCCTGGTGAAGACATCGTCGGTGACGAGGACGACGGTCAAGGCGGAGGTGGCACGGACAACTTTCCCTTAAGAATGGCGTCCGACACAACGAGGGGTCGAATGACCGCCGTTGCCGGCGGCTTCCTGCGAGGCGCCGGGCAGGTGAACTTCGACCCCGAGGCGCCTCCACTGCCGCCGATACACGTTGTACAGACGACCTGTCTGCTCGAACGACCGGAAATTGACAAGAAAGTCAAGGTAACGAACAAATACAAAATTGACGTGTATCGTTTCGAAAGGGTACCGAGCGTGGCATCGAGCAAGAATGAATTAATTAATCTTTCGTCTATACATCATTTTGCGAAATAACGCAAAATTTCAGAGAGTAGTTAGGATCGTATTACTTTTAATTAAGTTCAGTTTAAGTTCTAATTAAGCGAAATTAATCTTTAGTATACATGAGCATTCTAGTATTTTCTCAAACAAACGGATCTTTTTACATCATTAAGCGTCGTGACCTCCTTCATTTGAATCTCTTTGATTTATATATTATTTTCTTTATTGATTTCGTTCTTCTCGGTATAATAAATACCGAGCGAGATAACAGATGTATACCGTTACCAATTTAAAACGATTCCGACCGTAATGATGTAGCGATGGGCAAAAAAGGTTATTGGGTCGTAGGTTCTCCGAGGGCTGGGAATAAGTCGAGTGCCACCGCCGTGGTTTCCGTCCGCATAAATTCTCCCTTCTCGCCGGAGAACGGGGAAACTACAACTCGAGTTTGACGAGCGGCAAAAGAAACGGAAGCGGAAACAGAAAGGGCGGCAGTCGATAACGACGTTCCGATGCCGATCCAATTTGTGCGCGGCTTGAGAATTACGGGAGAGCGAGAGAAAGTGAGAGAAGGAGAGAAAAATGAGAGAGCCGGCTCTTCTCTTTCACCGTTCTTTTATTGAATCTCGCCCGGATGTTGGCCGCGCGCGATAGCGATTTGCCTCTGCTCTCCTCAATTTGCTGTTGCCCGCCTGTCGACAGGAAGGAACGAAGTGTCGCAGCCGGTGCCGGTCGGGTCAAGTTAGATTAAACCTTAATGCCGTTTCGATAACCACGTTTAACGCAGACGACGACGTGATAGACTGGGCGTGATTATTTTTGCATAGGGTTGCGGGGATTGGCAGAGATGTTTAATATCAGCCCGTGTATATACTCGACGCGCGACTGATCGATGGCGCAGACATTTAAGCCTTCGAATAAGGCCAAACTCCTCTCGGCGTCTCGGTCGAATTTCTCGTTCGCTCCGCTGGCGATTGCATTATTTAGCGGCCAGGCGAATCTCCAAATAGCTTTGGTCTTTACATCGCTTTCTGCGGCGCGGTTATGGATAATTAATTATATCATCTCGCGCGTTCGAGAAGAAGGAAGACGCGAAAATGGCTATAAAGGGCATAAGCTAGTCTATTCGGATAGATCGGAAAAGCGTGCCGTTTAGGGAAAACTTTGTTTTTTTCATATCGTTCTCCGGGTCGAAGACACTCGCGGTGAAATACGAGGCAAGATACATACGCGTGCATTTTCGAGCATTTATGCTGAGTAGCTAGCAGAAGCGTTCGTTTTTGTCGTGTCGTAAAACGGCAAGTAGGTTGAATTTCTTAAAAGGATAAGAACGCGACGTTCAACGATCTCCTCGATCTTCCGACTTTGCATTTCCCAGGATCGGGATCACCGTCCAGGATTGCGCTTTCGTAACGCTCTGCCGTCGTAACACGCACTTTACATACGCCGTGGAACACACGTTTAATCTATTTAAGGATGAAAAGCTCCATAGAGAGAGAGAGAGAACGCAAGCGGGCTGCTTTCATCTTTTAGTGCCTCGTAAATGTCCTCGAGTGAGCTCGCGCAGCGAAACCGCAGCCATTCTGGTGAATTCTGGTGTATTACGTGACCGAATTTCATGCCCACCCTCATTGAGCCTCGAATAACACAGCAGTCAATTTTTGATGATATTATATATACATAGCATTGGTTAAGAAAAGATTTCAAACCCGCCACCTTTCAATTCTTAATTACGGCAGCCGAAGTATTTTCGTTCGGGTAATTTTTATTGCTTGATGCATTATGCATAAAATACGTATATAGAGCCTTCTATTAATTGCAGTTATAAACGGTTATAAATGATCCGCTTTTAATGAAGATTCGTTCCTGTTTTTCTTTTAAAAGTTTGGTCTGATTTTTATAGGTACTTGGGAAATTTATTTTTTTTTTACACGTTCTTTTAACAGTTATAGACAATACGGTTGTGCTCGACAATAGATCGTTCATTGTATAGAAGATCGCTAGAAATATAATATGTCACTATAGAGAGCGCGCATATATCACCGATGCCAGTGTAGGCCGTGCAAGGCGCGAATAGATACAGACAGTTTAGTCAGACACAGAGACAGTGGTTACATACTGCATGTGGAGACAGTGCATATGGAGACAGTCGAATGCTGAGACAGTAGAAATACAGTCCGAATACAGATAATGGGTGTAGTGAGCTAAATAGAGACGTTAAAGACAGTAAATACAGTATGCACAAGATATGCACAAAATAGGTTGTTAGAGACACGTATGTCTGTTTGCAATTGCATTAATTAAGGCAAAGAATACAAATTTTATTTTTCTGTAATAGCTAATTAAGTGATGTAAAAATCTAAAAAAACTGGTTGTTTAAATTAGTTTATGTGCCAAACGATTTTTTGTTAATATAAAGAGACAAATTATTTATTTTAGCGCTACAAATATTTTTTTTGTAGTTAAAGTAACAAAAATACCTCATAAGATAGGTATTCCTATAAAATTATCTAAAATATAAACTATTATTTAGACTCCTGAATTTGAAAGACTTTTCAAACGGAATAAATGCATACGCTGTTGATTGCCGTGACTGTAAAATTTATAGCATCAAATCTTAGAGCCGTACGTACGTCGCAAGTCGAATGATTCCTTAATGACGTAGGATTTATAGGCCACGTTAAATGTCTGCTTGCCAAGAGTACACCGCGCCGAGACACGAAATCCTTTCCGGTGTTCTGCATAACGAAGGCATTGAGGCGAAGCATTTAATCCACGTTGGCAGAGATGAAATTCTATGGTTGGTGAGCGTGATTGCGTTTTCCTGTTGCCGACGGATTTAATCCTGTTTGTAAAACCATCAAAAACGACTTTTGGAAAAAAGTACCCGGAAAAGAATCCTACCGCGAAACCGAGTGAGGGTTTCTCTCGCAAACCTCCCTTTCATGGGATCTGCATTGTCTTATGAAAACAGGTGTCTCGAAAAATTGCGATGAGAGATCTTCTCGTAAAGTGAAAATCAATATCTGAGATTGGGGACGCCGATACAATTCACGCGCGACGCGGGATTGCTCTCCCCCGTGTATTCCAAGTCCTCTCTAATATATTTGCGACAGAATACCGTAAAATTTGAAAGCATTTTAGAGCTTTGAGAAAGATTCAGGGGCTACGAAAAGCTTTGCTTTTGAGTCGCGCTTTTAGGAAAACGCACTTAATTTAAAGCAAAAAGAACGCAGGAAAATAGAATCAATTAAAAAGTAATTTGATATTTAAAATTAGACAAAACGTGCGTCTAGGCAAAACGTTCCCGGACGGTTTAAATATGTTCCTTATAATTGAGAAAGATTATAATTATGTATATCAAAAGGCTCAAAAGATTAAAAATAAATCACAAAAAAAGGAACATTGAGCCGCAACAAGGTGAAAGTGTTGTAAAATTCTATATTAAGGAAATAAATTGACAAACGTTTCGGACCCTTATGGGGTATCTTATATTATAATTATAAGATACTCATATAATTACGGATTTCTACAACATATATTTTTCATATCTCAGCTTTCAAACTTCCTAAGATAATAAAAGTTTATGCGCTCAGATTTTTAGTACGCAAAGACGCAGATTATAGTTTATATAACAAAAGGCGAGAAGGGGTTGGGAGACGCGAAGGCAGACGCAGACGCAAGTGGAAGAAAAAAAGAGCTATACATTCTAAGACAACGACGCACTCGAGATGCTAGACAGCTAGAATATAATATTGCGAAGGCCGACACTGACAACGAGTGTTTGCTAAGGGCGCACCTTAATTGTCGAACCGGCGCACCCTCGACAAACACCGTCTATCATACACATGCCTTTACGGCCCGCTAAGGCCCGCGTGACCCTTTTTCGCCATAACCGCCACGCATTCGTCTCTTAAAAGTGGATTCCGATCAAGGTGAAACCCTCCCGATCATGCGGAATACCAACGTAGGGTCAAGATTTGCGTTCGAGTTACACGCTCGCGCGTGTCCGCGATACGTCGCACACATGTCCGACATTTATGGATCGAGTTTCGAACAATATAATACAAACGCTATCTTGTCGAACGGCAGATATCACGACGGATGAATTTGTTGCGAGAGGAAATTCGCGTACGTATATCGGCAGACGCGGTGTGTTTCAATAACTTTCGATAATCGATAATAAAACAGCTAATTCACGGCCTGATATCTGCCTCGGTGCATCTCTGTTTATGACAATGTAAAATTGATTGCGCATCGAATGTACAAACGGAACAGCCGAGAGCGACAATTAAAATGTGCTGCTAAGCACGTATTTATATTTATGGCCTTTACACGAAATAGGATTAAATGGAATTTATACGCGTCAACGATGAAACATAATTTGTACGGTCGACGATAATTCGGTTTACGTTTTGGTAATAAACTTTTAGGCCGTCCCTGATAGTAATTTCAGTATTAACCTCAAGCTGTCCCAAAATATTTCTCGCACCCGATAATTTAATAGCACAACAAAATGATGTTAACGAATTGAATCTTTGGCTGCAAATAGATTATGAGAATAATGCGTTTAACTTTAGCTTAATTTCAAACTTTATATTAACAAAGTTTAAATCTGAACCGTTTAATTGCGATATATCATGTGCGATATTTAAAAGAGGATTGTAAGAAGAGATCGCGTACGACTAAAAATCTTTAATTGTAACATCTGAATAATTAAAAGTCCGGGCGTTCCGTAGATCAAAGAGAGCGACTAATCGCAATGCGAGGCACGCATCGGCAGAATGCAATGTTACGTACATTCCACGAACGCTGTTATGAGAGACTACAATTGATCCTCGGACCTGGGTGCATTTCACCTCGTTAACTATCTCTTGCACACGAATGCATACGCTCGCTCCAAATTCGGTATGCAACTTCCGCGTGAGCGCCGCGAGCGAGTGTTGAAATCACGTAGCGAGTGTTGAATCGTGCATGATCGCTACAATAACGGCGGAAAGCGAGGCTGGGGGCCACTAGACCGGCAAAATATGTGTAACTTAACGCGCGTTTTGGTGCAAACACAGCGCGATAATGGCGCGACGCACTGTAAACCGAAGCGAAAACATTTTAGAGACACGGGTGCGCGGGCAAACTGCTAAAGAAACACCGGAAGAAGATGTAACGCCGAGAAATATGACCGACTTTGCCTCTCGCGTAGGTGGTGGCTGCGGAAATTACGTTTTTAGAAAACGCTGTTTGTCTTCCAGGGGAACTCTTTCCCTTGCAAAATTTACATTTAACAGTACACCGGAACGTCACGCTCCTAATATCTCTCGCGAAAAAAATGCTTATTAACTCCCGGGTTTAAGCGGTTATGAGTTAACAATCAATGTTATAGGAAGTACGCCTAGATGTGTACGTTCAGACGTATAAGATAAAATTATTTCGCTTACAGAGGCACAGCATACACGGCATGATGGAGGAAGAAAACGTCGTGAGACCTCATCAGGAAATGGCCAGCCTGTCGCTTCAGGAGAAGAAATATCTTCTCGCCGTCGAGCGCGGAGACGTGGCTTCCGTTAGGAGGTCAGTTGAAATTTATGGTTAAAAATGTATGAATACCGTTGGCTTTCGTATTGGTACAAGAGGCATATAGAGTGAAAAAAAAAACAAATAAATTTTCTGCTTAATCGGACATACTTTATTTTTAACATGAATCTCATTCGACATTGATAGATGCACCGCGAAATGTTTACAAGATAAGACCTTTCCAGGTAGATATGCTGTCTTTCGACAGCTCAGGAATATAGCAGGTGTATATTGGAAAAGGAAAGAAGAGGAAAAGAGATAGAGAGGAGAAAAAAATTCTGTTTATAGATATAAAATATTTATTTAAGCAGAGAAATAGCTTATTTATATACAAGTATGAAACGTGAGTTTCATCTTGTTTGCATCTCGTTCATACACGTGTATCCTTAGATGGTGTACACGTGTATCCTTACGAGTTTCCCTATCTCTTTACCCTTTTATTCCTTCGTGAATTAAGAGAGTACCATTATTGTACGTTAACCTAATAGAGCTGTTATGAGAAATACGCGGGCACGTGCGCATACGCGTGCACGTGCTGGTAAAGATAGATAATCGTGTCGACGAACATGGAATTCAATGTGCGAGCAAGTACCCAGAGAGGAAAGGAAACTTCTTCCGTACAAATAAAGAAATACGAGTTAATGGCAATAAACTTTTTCAAGGGAGCTAACTGCGTCGCAACGTTACGCGAAATTTTCTTTCACTTAAACTTTCTGGGACAAATCTTATTACAGTTTATGGCGTTAATTTAACTTTAGCGTGCATGTTCTGCAAAAATATATACATTTATTGCATTTATATACAGTTATATACATTTATATATAAAAATCATTACATTTATCACTATATAATCTAACTTAATCTCGTCATTTCGAAGATTTAAATATTTAGAAATACATAAGACATAAAAGAATTAAGCTGACAGTACTATCTTTAAATTTTTTCTTGATTTCTTATTGATCAATTCATTCCATAATGTTATTGTGAAGATTAACTTATTACTGTACACCACTTCACATTTTTCAAATGTATGAACATCCGCCGGTCGTGTGTGCGGCACACATGATCTTCTAATTATCTTATGAAGCTTGCTCGTGCGATTTCGAAAACTTTCAGGAATTCTCTCTGCTACGCTCATGTTAATTGAAACTGATTACTATCTATGATTAAGTTCTCACTCTCGCGAAATTTCTCTGTCACAATTTCAGATTAACATCGCTATTCTGTTACAGTTTTAGCGAGTTACAATTTTACCGGAAAGCAGTTGAATTCACTTGAATAAGGCAGCTTCTCTTAATTTTCAGCAAAGTTATATTATCAAATAAATTTTAATATTATACAGAATGTCTTGAAACTATCGGACATTCTCACTACAGATACCTTAACTGACTTGGAATAAAGTTTCTTGATGGAAATATCAAAGCACTTTTTTGAGTAAAAAACATTTGGAAAACATGCACATGATAAATTAAATTTCAAAGAAAAATAAATGACATAAAATTACATTTTACAGATAATTTTAAGTAGAGTTTAATAGAATTTTAATTTAAAACATTTTACAAATATATATAATGCTAAACATTGAAAAGGTCCGATAAAAGATGTTCGATTTTGATATCATTGTTTAGAAAAATTATTTACCAAATGGTCTCTCCATATTAGCTGAAGAGATCCGGTAGTTTCGGGATTTTCTGTTTACAAGTGTTTGTACCTACGAATCCTAAACGGCAATTCATCAATCTTCCGAATATCCTCCTGTCACTGCAGAATGCTCCAAAAAGCCGTCGAGGCCGACATTAACGTTAACTGTGTGGATCCTCTCGGACGATCGGCTCTTCTCATGGCGATCGATAATGAAAATCTAGAGATGGTAGAGCTTTTAATAGAGCACAAGGTCGATACCAAGGATGCGCTCCTTCACGCTATCTCCGAGGAATTCGTTGAGGCAGTGGAGGTCCTTTTAGAACATGAGGAGACCCTTCACAGGAATGGCGAGCCACATGTAAGTGTCTGTATCCACCTTACATTTAAATGAGAGAGAGAGATAGATAGATAGATCGCTATATTTATTATGCGCTCCAGGATAAATCCTCTTAAGCGCAAAGAGAGAGAGAGAGAGAGAGAATATAATAATTATATATAATATAACTTATTAGTCAGTTTTATTGGAGATTCTAAAAAATATATAAAAATTACTTTTTACATTTAAATTATGTTGCTCGTATAGTGTTTAAATTAGTAACAGTCAATAGTGTTGTCGTAATTGCAGATTTACATAGAATATATGTGGAATAACGTTTCATACAAAATTTCATATTCTAGTGTTATGATCGAGCTTTACGTCGCATCGTGCTGCTTGTAATGGTATAATCTAGCACAAACGTTACTCGCGAAAGTAAAATATATAGATAAAAGTTGATTAAAGTCCATAAATCGATTACTCGTGTTGGTCGCTTTACAAGCGATTTTTCTGTATTTTACTTCGTCATCAAGTGGTTTCTCCCTCTCCATAAAGTCTCCGATTCCGTCAAAGTAGAAAGTTGTTCGCGATGACAACAAGGGAGATCGGGGTATCCGGGTAGGGTGAGAACGAGGTTGCAATACGAAAAAGTAGAAGAATACGAAATTTCGAACAAAGTTTTA
The DNA here is from genome assembly GCF_003070985.1 of Temnothorax curvispinosus. Lineage (NCBI taxonomy): Eukaryota > Metazoa > Arthropoda > Insecta > Hymenoptera > Formicidae > Temnothorax > Temnothorax curvispinosus. Next base: position 402,153 of record NW_020225546.1, read on the forward strand.
ATCGGCTTTAGCAAGAAATCGGCTTACGCAGAACTTCAACGGAATGATATTCGAAGTCTGAAAGAGCCGTACGAATTCATTATATGGGGAGAATTGGTTCCCCGTGATGAAGAGAAAGGGTCTACCACCCGTGACGATGATTGATTAAGTCGATCATGCTGGTACAATGGCAGCGCGAGTCTGCACCGAGAGAGATTATTTGTCGATTGCTCACGTGAAAAAAAATATATTCTTTATTTAGTCGGCTTATTACTCTACTTCATTGTCGAGTTATCATTGGCATTTGACATTATTTCTTTCCCATCGAAAGCTCGTTAAAAAGACTCGTTACAATTGATATCAAATGTCAATTGTACTCGACGAAGAGTGGAAAAAACGATAACTGCAAAAAGCGATTTGTGAATAATAATAATTTTATATGAAAAGGGTTAAACGAGAAAAAATTGCTTGTAAGCGCGTAGGGGAGAGACTCTCAGGCGACAGGATTTTATGAGAGTAATGACTTGCGGTTTAATTCTCTAGAGCTGGGAGGCCCTACCGCCTGATACAGCCACGTTCACGCCCGACATTACACCGTTGATCCTGTCGGCCCACAAGGACAACTACGAAATTATAAAGATTCTCCTGGATCGTGGATCCACTTTGCCGATGCCACACGACGTTCGCTGTGGGTAAGACCTCGAAAAATTAATTAAACACTTTTATGATTATGAAATTGGAGGGAGCTTAGAGGAAATGAGGAAAATAATTCACGTTAAATTGTTTTTTTTTTGCTTGTATTATAAATTGTAATTCACATTAGCTTGCATATTTTACGCGGGTTACTTATCAAACATTCTAAACATTTAGAGTTTTTGTGCATCTTCGTGTGATTTATATGTTACGATAAAAAAATCTAGGTTTCTTGTTTTAATAACGTAACCTTCCTGAGATATCTTATTTATTTATTAAGCTGAAGATAAAAATTTGATGATGAATTATAAAAATATAGGTATAAAAAATATACTTTATGCAAATATTTAAAAATTCAGATAACTCTTTCAGCAAAGTTAATTTTTTTTAACGATACGATTAATTAATCTCTGTACAAGTGCTTTAGAAGTGTCCGGTCGTTGATCTCTAACTGGACGCGCTCTTTTTGGAGCTAATTAATTCCCTCGATCGGTTTATTGTCTTATCCCTTTGTGCAGACGCGACAAAAGCTAATTAAATTAGGCTAAGCGCGCATGAGCGCCGCGTTACCTTCATCACCACTCTCTAAGGGAAAATTTAATTTCTGATAATCACATTACATTAAGATTCGTAACTTTTTGTCTCGTGTTCCGCATTGAAATTGCAGAAAATTTTTCGGATTGATATATGTAACTAACAAGCACGAGAAGAACTTTATATTACATAATATACTACATGAAAACGATATCGTTTGTTTGGTCAAAACAGTTTTGAACAACAATATTTTTCGAGTGAAGAGGTACCATTTTTCGAACAAAAGCCGTACCGAATGCAGAGTACTTACATTCAATACCCATAACGCGTAGCTTTTGTTCGAAAAATAGCGCTCTTTCAAAATTTACGCGAAAAATATTATTTAAAGCCGTCTCGTTTTGTACGTTTAAAACTATTTGTTTTGTTCATAAACTCGGGACATAAAAAGAAATAGCCGTCAAGTTTTTCTCGATTCGAAACTTAGATTTCCCCATCGCTCGCGCGCGTAATGGTCGAAATGTTGATAAAAGAGATCTCAAGTTGGCGAAAAGATGATGTAACATCGTGAGACACACGGCCGCCCTGGGAAATTCGAGAAACGGTGACGCCGGGCAGTTAGCAAGCTGTTTTCATTCTGGCTTGTTGTTGCTATTTGTTATTTATTCTAGATGCGACGAGTGCGTGACATCGAGGATGGAAGATTCCCTGAGGCATTCGAGGAGCCGACTAAACGCCTATCGGGCGCTGGCGTCGCCGTCCTTGATAGCACTGTCGTCTAAGGATCCCATCCTTACTGCTTTCGAACTCTCCTGGGAACTTCGACGACTCTCGTTCTTGGAGCACGAATTCAAGTGCGAGTATCAGGCAAGAAATTGGTGTTCCCTATTATTCGTGAATATTATTATTCGTGAACAATATAGTTTTGTCCGTTGGATTTTTGCATATGAAATGTCAGGTGCCAGATATTTCAATTTTACCAATATGCAATGTGTTATAAAATAAATACATTGAATGACGTGTTTGATTTATAAAAGCATGCTGCAGTAAAATGTTTGCGATTTTTTATTGGTAAATTTGCGAAAATGTAGAAAAAAATTGGGAAATTTGTAACATTATTATATGATCTTAAAGTCAGATGTAATGTTACAGGAACAATTTGCAGTATAAATCTTACATTTAGGAAAATGGGAAAAGATGAATATTAGTGTAGAAAATTTAACGTTTAAAATATGAATCTGGAAATATATGATTTATAATTTCTTTTACTTTTTAAACTTTTACAATTTATCAAAGCAAGATTACGAAATAATTTCTTATTCTAAAAAATGCGACATTAAATTTCTTCAATTACTCGTACATATACATATAATACTTTCTCAGAGATTATTCTAAGATTATATAAAATTAATATTTTATGTGCAAGAATCTAAATAGTTATTATTCCAACGAATTCATCATCGATTAATGTTCTCGAAAAGCGTATATTTTATTTATTATTTATAATTTTTGTTACACGAAATGCATAGAAAACAATACTTGTCTCTTGCACTGATTATTTCGAAAGCAGAGAAAGAAGCCGAACGTTTGTTCTACCGCACTAAAATTACGTATCACAACTTTTCGTACATCACGAACATGTGGCAGTTAAATGATGAAAATTTCTTCAAGTAGCTCGCTTTCCAAGCTGCAGATTAAGACACACGCGTTGCTTCTCAGCGATATTTCTTTCTTTGCACAGCGGTATCCTGTTTTCGCAAAACACAAATTTATCTCGGTTAGCGAAGCACGGCGGTTAACACGTGTTTTCCTTTAATTTAACGGTCGTGCAGATGTACAACCGCTCTCCTTTTGACTCTCAAGCTCGCTTCGAGCGCGTTCCTCGAGCTCTACGTTAGCTTCTCTCTTTCTCTTGCTCGTCTTTTCTCGGTGTTTAAGTGGCGAAAGTTTAAGTGCTCACCACGCTTGAACAACTTTTGATTTATACGCGCATAAATCGCACTTCGCAGTAGCAATACACCAACCAAGCGGCGCTATCGAGTTGCTTTATAGTTTCCCTCCGCCACGCCCTTTGTTCTCCCTTTCAGTCTCGTTAACGTTCCGGTTTCCTCTTTGGCCTTTGGCCCTTCTCGTACCCTTCAAACGCCGTCATCAGCCTCGTTTCTTTGACCCTCTGTTCCTCATTCACCCACTTTTTCTTCGGAAAACTCTGCCTTTTTTGCTCTCATTTTGCTGTTATACCGTTCCATCTCAAGTGTCGATCTTGACGAATAACTCGATGAAGACGACTTTGAGAGTAAAGTGAATAAAGCTTAATAAATTGCCGGGAACGCTTCTCCACTTTTCTTCTACTCTTTCCTACTTTATCCTTATTTGTTCTTAATTTTCGCGCGAAGTTAATTTTATATTTGTAAGCTCTTATTCACTTTAAACGTAATTATCGGTTAAATATATTAAACTTTATGTGGTAGCAGCGTACGTCGAAGAGAGACATATTTATCGTGTTATAGGAATATGTTGAGAGAAGCGTACGTTATACATATCATATTGCGTATCTTCGTGTTCCATATGATAAATCTAGTTTACGATATCGTTGAGATGGAAGACGCGTAACTTGATGTTGCAGACAATTTGGAGTAACAGTAGTCTTCTCCAGATAAAAAATGTGCAACCTTACACTCACGTCGGTTATTCGCTCGTTGGCTGTTCTTTGGCTTCTTTTGTATCACGCATATATATCAAACTGTAAAAAATAACGACGAATAAGAAAATCTGAATCGCTCAATCAGAGGGACAATTTTTCGAATTATTCAAAAACTGTTGTACTTGAAATGCGAAATATTCTAAAAGATAAATTCTCAACCAGCGAGTGATGTACGTGTTGCATTTGCCTGGCGATCGATAACGAAAGTAGATTACAGTCGAACGATTTTCTCATCGCTTTCGCCTTCTTATGAAACGGGATATAACTTCCTGCGGCGATTCTCGGTTTATGTCGGCTAACAATGCGGGACACATCACAGAAATTGTTATATCCGCGTGAGTACGTGACGAGAATTCAATTGGACTCGAGACAAGATTGGCGAACGATTAGGATAGGATCTCGAGCACTTGTCGACCTTGCAGAGAACCTGGAAGCTCGATCAGCCGTTGGCTTTATCAGGCGCGCGAATTTTTTCTCGGTTCACAATTCCCGACACGTAAAGCGATAACGTGAAGAATCTGCCGAATTTCCTTGAGGAATATCGAGAAATTGCGACCGAGATTTTCGAACGAAATTAGGACAATTATTTTTAGCAGTCTTAGGAAATTAGATGCTTTAGAGAGAATGCGTGTTTTCGAAATTGCATTACGATGTTGTGATCGGCAGCAACTCTCGTCGATTTCAGGAGCTCCGGAGACAGTGCCAAGATTTCGCGACCGCATTGCTGGACCACACTAGAAGTTCCTACGAGCTCGAAGTCCTGCTGAATCATGACCCAACGGGACCAGCTTTTGAGCACGGAGAGCGGATGCACCTTAACCGCTTAAAATTAGCCATTAAGCTGAGGCAAAAGAAGGTACGGAGTTTTAGCATAAAAGAGAGACCCTACAATTTTTTAAATTATACCCGATTACGAGAAATAGATTTTTTGCTGCCCTCGATAATGGAAGCCGCATTTGCGAGTGCAATTATTTAAATTTTATAAAAAATTTAAATGGTCGCTGTTTTATTTTTCAATTTATCGTAAAATTTTTCATAATTTTAAACACATGTAAAGTGTCTGACAATTATATCGCAAATTTATCGCTAATTATTACAACGTTAACGCAAACTTTTGGAGCATTATACTGACGTAAGAACCGAGCTTTAATTAAATTAAGGAATAGAGACGCAGGAGACGTTCGTTAATGTATGATAATTAGGAGTGGACAGTTGGAAGGTACTAATTGCAGTTCAAATTCTGATTGCGTGAGAGGCTGCCACCTTCTCCCAGTCGTATGACCGGAAACTATCGGTCAATATCGCGTTACCTGGATATTTCCAGTTCGTGGCGCATCCTAACGTGCAGCAGCTATTGGCATCGATTTGGTACGAGGGCTTGCCGGGATTTCGAAGGAAGAACATGTTCCTCCAGGCGCTGGAGATCGTCAGGATCGGCGTCCTTTTCCCGTTCTTTAGCGTAGCGTATATCATCGCACCTCACAGTATGGTCGGCCAAACTATGAGGAAACCATTTATCAAATTCATCTGTCATTCCGCATCGTATTTCACTTTTCTATGTAAGTATGCCCTTATCCCTTACGAAGTAATTATGTTGCGACTTTTAAATCGCTTTTCTATCTACTAACCGTATGTCAAAGAATTCAAAGAAGAGCAAGATAAATTAATCTTTACGCCAACGCATGCGAAACACATGAAACATTTCGATAACAGGCCGGTCGTTTCACGCTCAGTCAGAGCGATTTCATGTCACACTTTAAATCTAACCACTTGGCACGACATCCGGCCGTAACCTGCCATTTCCTAGATTGTTCGCCACACTTGATCAGCGTGACCCAAATATCCGGTACATTCCGGAAATATCGGTGGCACCGCTGAATCAGCTTGATTCTTACCACCCCCATTCTTATAAACATCTCTCTTTCCGGTCTCCAATTACGGCTACACGAAACAGTATTCGTCTCCGAAATCGATACATAAAATCCAATCGTTTCAAGTAATCAGGACAACTGATTTCTAATCGACGCGTGAAAATTACTTCAAGTAATCATCACATCTTATTGTAATTACCGTCTCTGAAATATTTTCTTGAAAATTTTGTATATTTGTATACCTTCTATTATTTTACATTCTCTGTCACGACATTTTATTAGTTTATAAGACAATTAAACTTTCGCTCCGCCATTATCTTACTAATCAAATAATCAAGCAATTTCGCGATGAAATTTTCACGAAACTAACAAAACGTGAATCTTGTTTTTGTAAGCAGCTAAATTTTCTATAGGAAAATAAGAGCAATTATTTGATTGAATTCATTTTCATCTGGTTCACATACAAACGAACATATGTTATTAGCTCATTACAGATAAAATATCATAGTTTTATATCAATAATTTTCAAGTAGTATTTGAGGCAACAAAATGAGTATAATTCAAAAAATATTTTTCGCGTTTTTTAGGATAAACAATTATTTTTATAACCTTATTTGAATCAAAAATGGGAAGAGAGAAATCTAGAAATAAAAAAAATCTAAAAAATCAGAAACATGTTTTGAGTTTTGAATATTATAAATTTCGTATATTATTGTCTATTTTTTCACATGACTCTTTTTCTATGTGAGAAATTTGTTTTAAATTGTTTGTGCTTGTTGTTAACTACGATTTTAAAATCATACAGTAGATATATTGTGTAAATTCCTTAATTTTTTAAAGATTGAAATTTATTATGACTTGAAATATCGTAAAATTTTCGTAGAATCTTCACAAAAGTATACTTTTAAAAGAATCACTTTGATGATATGTAATATTCATTATCAGAGGAAGAAAAAAAAGAGAAACACGACATAAGCTGAAGGTTTTCGAGTCCGACATTTCATATGCAACGACCCAATAATTTTACGCATTTGCAATATGATTCATCCTGCGGAAGTATTTGGGAAAGAGTGACACGCACCTCAAACAGCGTTTCTTACGGCGTATTTAACTTCCCGGCACGTTGGCAGATCAAACATCTACGTGGCAAACGTCAAACAGTTTACAAATATCTTTCGGTGCCGCTACCAATAATAGTCGTGCACCAATGTGCGGAATTCAGACGGCTAAGAAACATTACTGTCCCGAGATTAATTGCTCGCCCCCGTCCGCGAGTGATACATCCTTGGCTTGGCCACCGCTATCCAACACCATCTGATTATTTACATCATTAACGTAGAAAATTGTATTAGATGTTTTTAATCATGTTGGATATAAAATGTAGACGCTTCTTTTTTGTTGAAGACAATTTTTGTCAGGAACCGTTCTTTATCGCAGCTCTTTAACTTCCAACATTAAATGTCTGAGATATTAAATCGCGAATTAAATCTCTGCTGAAATGAATTCTATCTCCGCTGAATCAAGTCGCACGATCTATTATTACTGTTACGACCCTACGTTCGAATTACGACTGTTCTGAATTTTTAACGATGATGAATGCACATAATTTTCCTTGCGCAGTCATGTTAATTCTGGCTAGTCAGCGGATAGAAAGCGTGATCGGTAATTGGATGGGGCACGATGTCGTGGAGCACGAACCGGAGCACGAACCGACAAAAAGAGGTGCCGCGCCAACGATCGTAGAATGGTAAGGCCTTCCTTCAATTTTGCGCTCATATTCGCATTGCGTGTTATTATTCGTAAACTCGAGACACGCGTTTCACATTATACGTATTTCCGCTGAGGCGTAACAGCGAGGGGGAGATCCTATACGCAAGGAATACAAGCAATTTTGATGGAAAAATGTAAAAGTGAAACAAAAAATACGTAAATAAGAAAGAAGGGAAGTAAAAGCGGGAAAAGCTGGGTAAAATCCATGTAATATCTACCGGCTCATGGCACTCTCCGTTCGTGTGGAAGACGGTAATATAGAACGTGGAAGCGTTACACACACAGTAAGTCGGTGGTAAACGAGATAAACCCCAGAGGTGCGCGTGCAATCTCGAAGGGTTTTTTTTCCTTTTACGATGACGAGATCGAAATGAGGTGATCAAGACCTGTCATATTACAAATTTATGTTCGTCTCAACGCGCAGACTGATTTCGCGTTCAATTTGGCACGTTATTGATAAGACGTCACCGAGATTTTGCTTTCGCGTGGAACTAAATCAATAAGTAAAGAGGCGCGAGCGATTATAATAACAAAAGAAAGAGGCGAAAGAGAAAGAATAAGAAAAAAGAAAAAGAACGAAAGGTATCAAAAAGTTGAAAAGGTGCTAACTTTTCCGAATAAATTTCTGATGATATCCAATCGATTTGCAAGGCACGGAATTCGTTGAATAAATTGCGCGAACAAGTTCGACCTGACGTGCCGCGTTCTTCCTCTCGTTGAAAGACAAGATCCAAACCAGATGACCGAAATCGCAGGTTTATATTGGCCTGGGTGTCGGGATTGATCTGGTCGGAGGTGAAACAATTGTGGGACGTGGGCCTGGAGGAGTACGTGAACGATATGTGGAACGTGATCGACTTCGTAACGAACTCCTTGTACGTAGCCACGGTGGCGCTCAGGGTCGTGGCTTACTACAGGGTGCAAAAGGAGAACGAGAATCAGGCGCCGGGGATAGAGATCCCGGCGCTCCAGCGTGAGGAGTGGGACACTTGGGACCCGATGCTCATCTCCGAGGGCCTCTTCTCCGCCGCCAACATCTTCAGGTAATAAATTGCCAGAGCGTTCGATCGTGCATCTCCGCCGTCGGCGTGTACAAAGCTCAGGATTGCGATAAGCTGGAAACACGATTAATCTCTTCCCATAGACCTTATAAGCGTCAAACTAAATCTTTTCATTCTCCCACCTCCGCAAGATAATAAAACGAATTATGATGTACCGCGATACATCTCAATTACGGTCCTTAGTTGCGATAGCGGTAAAATTTATGCGAACGCGTTTAGAACGTGCTTTGAATGCGAATGACCAGTGCATCGCGCTTAAAGTGCAAATGAATCTTTGATTACGTCGGAGAGCCGATGCGGCCGAGCGACAGAACGTAGAAGCTGCACCGGGGAAGTTAACGTAGGAAATTACTATAACTACTTCGGTATTATCCAGATTAAATGCAGCGAATATTGTTGCGTTACAGCTCGCTAAAGCTCGTCTACATATTCTCTGTGAATCCTCATCTCGGTCCGCTACAAGTTTCCCTGTCGAGAATGGTTATGGACATTATGAAATTCTTCTTCCTCTTCGTGCTGGTGCTCTTCGCCTTCTCGTGCGGTAAATGGAAATAAAAGATCGCCACAATAAGATCGCGCAAGATCAAGATTAATGTAAAAGAAAATGTATTTATCACAGGTCTCAATCAGCTTCTCTGGTATTACGCCGACATGGAGAAAAAACAATGTCCCTCAGCGATGGCGCATTCGGCTAATTTTAGCTCCACCAATGCTGACCCCAACGCGTGCACCGTTTGGCGCCGATTCGCAAAGTACGCAATGACTTTCTTTTTACATAAATATTTGCTTTCTATTAAAAAATATATAGAATTAGAATTCAATTTTTATTTTCAACAATCTTCTGAAATAAAAGGAGAAAAGGAATAAAAATTGACACATTATTTTAGAAATCAGATCTTTTATATAGTTATGACATAAAGCTGCTGAATATTTTATATTTTATAACTATATATATATAGAGTTATTTTTGATTATTCCGCGTTGTGATCTATTTTGGGTAATACACAATATGAATTTCGCGAGCAGTCTGTTTGAGACAATACAAACGCTCTTCTGGGCGGTCTTCGGCTTGGTGGACCTCGATAGCTTCGAACTGGACGGCATCAAGGTGTTCACCAGGTTCTGGGGCATGCTGATGTTCGGTACTTATTCGGTTATTAACATCGTCGTCCTCCTGAATCTCCTGATCGCCATGATGAATCATTCCTATCAACTAATCTCGGTAAGTGCGAAATTTATTTGCAAGGGTTATCGTATATATGAGGTATAATCGAACTAAAAACATAAAAGAAAGACGAAGAAAATGAGAAGAGAAATGTCTAAACTTTACTCGAGTTATATGTCACATTAAATGGATAATGGATTAATAATACAATGAAGGTGACATTTATTCTTTGTGATAATTAACGAAATGAGCGCGAGATCTTTGAAATACGACGCGTCAGACAGAAAATACACGGCAAATCGTACCTTGTACTTTTCGCGTCTATAACTAGCCAAAACTAATTAGCCGGGTGATTCGCTGCTCGTAATTAGGAACGCGCTGACGTCGAGTGGAAGTTCGCGAGAAGCAAACTCTGGATCAGCTATTTCGAGGAGGGTGGTACCGTTCCGCCGCCGTTTAACATCATACCGACCCCGAAGAGCGCCTGGTACATCGCACAATGGGTATATCGGAAGCTCTGTGGGCACAGCAGGGCAGCCAAGAAGGAACACATGCGAACAATCAGGGTAGGAAAGACAGTTCTCGAATTTTTCGCAAGACCAGAATAGCATCCGCGATGCACGCCGCTGCCTTTGTAAGAATATTCCCCGGAGAGTCAATCTTCCTTCAATTTTCGAACCTGAATTTTTATCGCTTGCGTATTGCACAGCGAGCTGCGGAATAAGATGTCAATGCTACGGTATCGCGGGGGATTTGGGAGCGCTGCAGGATATTGAAATACATATGTATTCTATCGTGAGGGATGCTTTCTCCGGGGCTGTCCGTCTTCGTTTTGGATTTTAAAATTAGGTTCTTATGTAGCAAGAATATTTAGAGAGGAATTTCAAGGAATGTCAGAACAGAAGTTTGTGCATTTTTTTTGTAAACTTGTCAGGATTATTAAATGGAGGAAAAGTTTTGTGTAGTTATTAGTCGCAACCGCGTTTTGCTATATCGTAATCTACAGATCGTAGCACAAGTATATACAAAGTTTTTCAAACTTACCAACTTTTATCTGCAGATTCTTTAAAGGGTTTAAAAGCAATTCTCAACAAAAAACGAGGAATCTTCTTGTCAAGCTGTAATCGATTAAAGATAAAAGCTTCTCAAGTATAGCAAAATTTACGTGTTACTTAGTGTTTTATTGTTTTAAAAACTTTGATCTTTAATCGTTATGCAACTTGGTATGATGTTTTATACATACTGCACTTTGAGGTAATAAATAATTTTTAGATGCATGATACTCAAGATTGGAAATAAATCATAGCGACGTTCGACATTTTTGCTAAGGAAAAATCTAGTACACGAATCCGTGATGTATTGGCTCGACAAATCTGGGGCGTACTATATCAAGCGTATCGTAACATGTACTTTGTAACGAAAACTTTAAAAACTGAAGGGTTTCGATTTCTGATTCTTGTCTCAGCGAAAGGTCAAGCAGGCTTCTGAGCGGGACTTTAGGTATCAGAGTATCATGAGAAATTTGGTAAGGCGATACGTCACCGTCGAGCAACGCAAGGCGGAAAACGAAGGTGTGACGGAAGACGACGTGAACGAGATCAAACAAGACATCAGTGCATTTCGTTGCGAGCTTATCGAGATATTGAAGAATTCCGGCATGAATACCTCCACTGCAGCGAGCAGCGGTACCGGTAAGTTAAAACGAGAAGTGAGAAGGAAATAAATTGCCTTGCGTATATCCCGCATGAGAAGCATCGATTCAGTTGCACAGTGTTTGCTAACGTTAAAAGTTAAATGTATGTACAGCAGATATTGATTGCAAATGTTTTCAATTTCCTTTGAAAGGAGTGACGGATTCTCATTTAGTTGAAACAATATTGTTGCAGGGTTTATTTCGCGAAACGAATATCCGTAATATGCGAACGGAATAAAATTATTAATCCCTTGTCTCTTGAAGTTGTGTAATTAAACATTGTTCCGATACTAAAACAAAAAGTACATTCGTCGCAGCGACGAACGGATGTGTTTCCGAGTTAACGATGAGAATTATACGAACGACGGCGCAATTGCTGGGTAATCCGCAAATTGTTAATCGCATCACGCGGAGCATCGAAACTTTGAATTTAACTCCGCGATTCCGCTTCGGAATACCAATCATTATTTTATCCTCAATAACGCATTAGTTACCGAGCAAGAGTAACCCCTTGTAAATTGAAGCTAAAGAAAGCGCCATTATTCATCCGAACTTTCGGGGCTAATTACTCTAATTAAGAAATTTGCCCGACGATTTTCTAGGTATCACGTCGGCTTAAATCTCCAATTAATCGTAACGAGAAAATGTATAAATTAATGTTTTACCCGTGGCCCGCACATATTTTCCCTCTTTCTCAATTCTATGCTGAATAGCTATAATCGTTAGCCTGAATAATAAATATTCAAACCAAATTAATTTTTATTTTTTCACAAGTTGCATTGAAAAGGAAAAAGTTTTTTAAAGAATTTTAGAAGATTTTGGGAAGCACAGCATGGAAGTTATTTTTGTTTTACTTTGTTATTAATGCAACAAAAAAATAAGAAAAAGTTTAATTAATATTTTTCATATTATTCCCGTATCTGCTGCAATTATCTGTTATGCATCGAGCAATTGATATTTAATGTAACGTACTACATTATGCATCAAATTTAGCGAATGTGATTTATATGATTTATTTAAGTTATGATTTATTAGGATATTACGTGAACCTAGATTATCTCTTGTTTTCATTTATTTCTTAGCCATTTAAGTTCTTTTGAGTTTTTTAGTAGATCGCTTGAGGCTGCTCGTCGATTTTCTGTTTGTCCCCTAGACGGTAGCCTTAAAGAGCTGTCCTTAGGTGCGGGTGGCAAGAAAAACCGCCAGAAAGAGCGGCGGTTAATGAAGGGTTTCAACATCGGGCCGCAGCCAGGCGGAAGCGGCACCCTGCCGCCCGTGGCCGAATTCATCGCGTCCCTTCAGCAAGCGCAGCATGAGAACTCCCATCATGACTTATTTGGCTCGACCATGAGCGGCATATTCGGGTCGGGCACGACCTCGAAGAAGAGCCCACATCATACAAGTACTAATAGCGTGCCTGGACTGGCCAGCGGGTCGCGACAAAGCCACGGCACCAGAATTAGCTCTCGGAAAAAACGTTGGGGCACTCTGATCGAGGCTGCAAAAGCCGGACGGGTCTCCAGATTGATCGGTAAGTCGAAAGTTTCCTCGCATTAATATTTCTACTTTAATGCTAATTATGTTAAACCCTCAACGGAATCTCTCGATATCTGTGCAATATAATATTTCGTAATTTATTAAATGAACGCGTGAGTGTAGTCACTAATAGTTACGCTCTTTATCTAAATATGAAATATAATTTGAAGCTATACATTTTATTTAAAGTTACGATATGTACTTATTGTTACCGATATATTTTTTATTTTTCCTATTTTCCCAGTGATTGGACTCATAATGTTGTCAGAAATTTTGTGACTTGTATCTCTCTCTTCCATATACATCTTTTTACTTATTTCAACGAAACGATAATAATGAAGTCACTTTATAAATAAACGAATGTCGTTTTCTCTTCCCAGGTAGATCTCGTTCGGAGGACTCGGTATATTCACCGGCGTCTGAAGATGGCGGCTCGCGTTCCGAGGGTTCCTCGGACTCGAAGTCCTCTTTGGAGGGGACCGGTCACGATGTACAAAGCACGCAGCATCCCCATAACTCTCATTCTCATCACGCGCATCATCACGAAGCGCATCACATGTTTACTCACGGCCTGGGCCCGGCTCTGGCTGCTCTAAGGAGGAAGCGCAAAAAGTTCTCCGCCTCGAGAGTATCTACGCCTGCGATGACCAGCAGCACCAACACGAATCCCGCAGACTCAAGCACAACGTCCTCGGTCGCCACTGTTCTAACAGCCAGAATCTCTTCGAAGAAGCAGCTGCAACGCGCCAGCAGCGTGCCCACCCGAGGTCCCGAATTAACGCCGCAGTCGTCAATAACGTCGTCACGGCGACACGAAGTCACGCAGAGCCAGCAGCCCAGTCTCGATGTCGTCGAGACCGCCATCAACGAGCGCATGAACGCGCAGCAAGGTGAACCGATATTATTATGCGGGATATTATTTCACGAGAGCGTGTAGGATGAAGCAATTATAACATGCATTATTGTGCACGTAACTATCTGTTCGCCACTTGGCTGGGAGTAATTATCCAAGCTCGTAACTAAAATATAATGTAAATTGAGTGACAAGATATATGTGAGCATTTAACATTTTTATTAAAAATTGTGAAAATGTCTGTATAATATCTTATTGATTTGCAACATTTGAAATCGAAAGGCATTTACGATGTGGCCATCGTTATTTTTTTTTAGGTATCGTTCCATTAACGCCGTCGACGACCGAGGAGAGCGTGGTGGCGAGCGGCTCGACGTCGATCACGGCGAAGCGAAACGGATCGGCGACGCAGCTGCAACGTCTTCCCGGCATCGAGCCGATTTCCGGCCACGACGTGTCCGCCGGCTGGCTCTGAGGAAACGGATGTGTCGCCGACGGGCGGCGGCCGACCAGCTGACACAGGAAGCATCAGTCGGAACTCAGCTTCGAGCTTCGTTTACAACGGCCATGAGGCTAGAACGACGTCGACGACGATTGTGCACGCACGCACGCATGCGGCACGATCGTCCTGACGTCGGCAGACGCACAATGATGCCTTTCTCGCGACGCGACGCGCCATGCCGATTAAACGTAAGAGCGACGTCGATCGAAAATCTCGAAGGAACTTTATCTCTCATCAGGATCTTTTATCCTCTTCCCTTTACCAATCCTTTTATTACGGACACTTCCTTCAATAAGATAATGGCTCGAAATTGACCTTCAAGATTATTGGTACGTTATATTTATTATTTATATTTTATATATATTTATTTTTATATTTTATACAGGAAAAGGAGAGAGTATCCACGATTTTATTCTAGTGAATTTATATATATATATATACACATATATATTTTTTTCCCAATTTAAACTTTTTTCGAACAGCAGCTGTATATAAAGTCGTATTTGCGTCGTTTGCACGACATTGTATTTTTTAATCAATTTTAAAGTTAACATGGATGATGAAATATCACATATGATTGATCGCGGTACCTTCTCGCACGGCTGTCTTTGAGCGACGATCGACGGTAGATTGTACTGAGAATTACTATTATTACTACTACTGCCAGAACGGAAGTGGCATGTGTGAGTCGGTGACAAGTAGCCTAGTCAACACTAGTCAACCAGATCTCGTAACAAAAGAGTGAAAAAAAAACAACTATTATTATATTATTAAGTTAACTGTGGAGGGAGACACGACGAATTATGTTACCTCAAACAAAAGTCGAATCTATCGCATCTTCAGAGAGCTGGTCTACTGAAGAACGAAACTCATATATAGCCTCCTATATAGCTCCTCCCAAGCGATCGTTTCTTCGACGATTTATTTCTTCCATCTACTTATCCCATTCTAGTCACAACTAATCGATAACCAATTATTGCCAACGGACGATTTTTATTATTTTTTTATTCTACAATATTTTAGAACGGCCACAAACGCACAGGTATTGAGAGAATCAATTATATAATAATTCTTCCGTAAGATATGCACGATAGATTGCGCGAAAGAGAGACGTCTGGATCCTTAAAATCTCACATTTCTGCAAAATTCCGACATAGAATTAATTGCTCGTTAATCGTAAGCTTGTAACGGCTGACGAGTCGTCTTTTAACGATCCAACGCGTTACTCTCTGCCTGTATTTGGACTATCGAACAGTTAAATCTTTCGTTACGTCGAGTCAAATTGGCGAGATACGCCGAATCGATTCTCGCGAGAAGAGCAGGAAGCAAAGTGGCACGACCAAAGAACACGCCGGTAGTACATAGTCGAGTAGTGGCCTAAGGAAACGAGAGTCCTAGAGATATTACGACTATTTCCTAGATATTACGTGTATGTACGTTAATAAACAATTATTACTATCGTTAATGTCGAACGAATCGCGCGATCAGCACCACAGGTAAGTTCCTGAGAAGCAAGTCGCCCTGAGGGCGCACTGTCCAATTGCTCGCTCGCTTCGTCCTCCCCTATTCGTCATGGATCTTCCCGCGGTCTCGATAATGCCGTAAGAGAGATATATAGTCATTATTGAAGCGCTATATATTTACCAAGCGGATCAAACCGCCGAAGTAATATTTCTTTAAATAAAATATAGGATTTTGAGCGAGTTAATGAAGAGCGATTTAAGTAAAGGTAAATTTTTAATAGGAGTTATTTGATAAATTTAAAAAATTATACAATGTTGCATTGTGAATGAAAATTTTATTGTTTAACGAGTGATATTATATAGAGACCTAGTGTATCATCTCTTAAAAAAAGCATATGGTTTGGCTCTTGGTAGATGTATAGTGATTTATTAATCATTATACCACCTACGTGTATTATTTATATGAGATTATTAATGTAACTGTGTGAAGTTAGATTTCCAGTTGGCGATAAATAGCGAGTGTTTGTTGTGAAAGGAAAGGAAAAAAAGTACTGCGAACGAAATGTAAATTGAACCAACTGATTTCAATAGGCGCGAGATAGAGCCCGGAATTATTTGCAATGAAATGACAGTCCTGCGAATCCGATCGAATTTTCTCACAGATTACAAGTGTATGAAAGTGGCGGAATTTTTCTATTAGCCACATGAGTGTGTCGCATGCGTTTCGTAATACTTCCTACGAAAACGTATGGATCATACGCGTTATGAGAATGGAAAATGAGTAATGGAAAATCGTAGCGGTGTCGAAAATCTCCTCAGAGTTGCGGATTTTGGACAGTTTCCAAAGACAGCTGATTGCAATTCAGGATCCGCCGTGAATTATAGATGCATGAATTTCTACGTAAGAACAACAAGCGTAGCAGCTGCGGGCATCACTCGAGCAATTGTATGTTGATCGAGGCGACGTGCCACGTTTCAAAAACGTGTAGCTGCAAAAGCGTGAGAATAGCGAGAGGCGAGAATCAATTGGATATCTAACTCCGAATTGAATTTCAAGCGCGTTTTCTATTTGTGACGTAACATGAACAAATTGTGTCAAACGACCTCTTCATTCCACTCGATCGGTAGTGTCAGAAATTTAATACTACGGTTAACTGTCTCACGTTTGATAGATGTGATATTAATTTACAAACGACGGAATTCGGATACATTAAATTTGAACGGATATATATTACGAAAAACAAATGTTTTAGCCGATATAAAACAACTACGTCGAGTCCACGTTTTCACAGTATCGATTGAAATTCGATGGGAATCAGCAGGCAGCAAACGAAATGACCATTAATAAAATATAATTTATTCTGATAATCCGTTTATTCTGTATCCAACATTTTGTAGAAGGGATAGAGCACAGTGTTTATAACGCGATTAATTTAAAAGGAGGCAAATATATTGGCAATAGAGGGCTGGCAGTAATGTACATTGATAGTCTATAAAGCCATCGATTAATATTAATTTGAATGTTCAACGTGGATCGCTTTGTGAAGTGGGGCGTGTTGAAATATTTCAATTCCAATACACACGCTAATCCAAAATGTTTTTAACAATTAAATATTTTAAATCAAATTATTTTTTTCATTACCGTAGCGCTTTTTGGCATAGAAAAAAAGAAATCGCGAGCGGAAAAATATTAAGAAATAATCAAATTGCGCACGGGACACAATAATCCACGTTATGCATTCGTGTATATGGCTTAGGTCTCGTACGTTCTAATATTAAAAATTTACAGAGATTTACCTCTTTGCAGATGTAATTAAACTATCTTTTTTTGACAGATCCTTTGCCTGAGTAATCCTTATTCTACTACGTATATCCTAATTTAAATGCTATCGAATGTAGAGCTTCTTCTTGATTCGTCACTCGCACGGCGCCAGTTCGCAACGATAACGACGATGCAGCTTCTTCGGGCAGGGACGGCCACCGTTTGCAGCCTCTCGCTAATTGCGCGAACAAGATATCGTCAGATATTAGAGCAGATAGGTCTCGTAGTAATGCCATGTACAAAAGCTTCGTAATATTTCGTTAATAATGTTGACACGCGACAGTTTATGTTATTTCAGCGAGCCGCGTATACCACAAATTCCGCAAATAATAACATGCGCGCTTAATAGCCCTCGGCCAATTAGCTTACCTCGACGGTACGGTAACTTGTGACGCGCCCAATACCACAAGTGACACTACACGGCGACCAATTTGACCAGCGGGTTACCACACAATCCACAGGGGGAGATGGAGGAGGAGGTGGACTCAGCGAGTCAATAGGTGTTTGATTTTGGTTTACGGTCTCGTTAAAGGCCTGGCCGGTAAGAGCAGTTCGCACCTGGAAACAAGAATTTAGATGACACCCTATTCCCGCGCGCGCGCGCGCGCGATTTTCAATAAAACATTCAATACTTACGATGTCGCAGGTATTGCCGCACTCGTCCGCCGTTAGGAAATTATTCCGGTTGCCACGGCATCCACCGTACGCGAAGGGCACGCACATTAATTTCCGCGGGTTGAAAGCCCATCTCTGGAAGTAGCCTCTGCACGGGCCGGGATCTGCTTCCTCCATACACACAACTTGAAAAGAGACATGGATGAATGGCCGTAAGATTATTAATTAATCTGAATTGCCGAAGGAAGAGAACTCTCTGTGTTCTCCGGACGTAAAAATTTCTCATGTTTCTTACCCTTTGCCGTTGCCATGTCAAACGTACAGTCCGACTGAACGAGACACGGCCGTTGCTGGATCAATTCCACGCGCGAGGAGCATTCCGTCTGCAGCGACATGTCGACTATCAGCAGCCTGGTCCTCAGTTTCACCCCCTTGCCACAGGAAGCACTGCACGGCGACCAGTCGGACCAGTCCGTCACCTTAAATTATCGCCGTCGAACGTTGTAAATTATCGTACAAACCTCTATCTCACGGGCAAATAGATTTCGAACTCCGCACCCTGCACACAGGATCGAGCTGCTCTTCCGTTCCCGCCTGACACGGTGGCTCCATGCACTTCTCCTTCTCGACGAGCGACACGTGCGTGCACCGTTTGCGGCCGCGACGGTCGCGGAATCTCCTCGTTCGCATTTTCAGGCCGATCCCGCACGTGCTCGAACACTCGGACCACTCGCTCCATTCGGTGGTCTCGCAAAGCGGGTCGACCCGCAAAATCACGTCGTCGTCGCTCTCCTCCTCGCCCCTGAAATGACACCCCGGCGTCTGTGATCGCGTTATGCGAAGAATTAAATCTAACGCGATTATCCGTAAAATATTATATTCAGTTTGACTCTCGTGGAGCTTCGACAATTTCTTAATCTTTATTGAGACATAAAAACTTGTGAATCCATAGCACTCACGAGCATTCGGGAATGGACGCGACACACATCTCCTTCGAAACCAGCTGTCTGTTACAGTTGAACATAGCGGCTTTCTCCGGCATTCTGTAAGACCTCGTGCGCATCCTTAAGCCTTTACCGCAGGTCACTGAACACGACGACCACGGCGAATAATCCGTTGTGTGGCACTCCGCTTGAAATTTAGAGCAAGATAAAGTTAAATTATGCTCATAATTCTTAATTGCGAGTAGCTCCATTAACGCTTGACGCCATTAAAACTTCGCGAATGACAAAGCTAAAAAGAAATATTCCTTAGATAGCTTTTTAAAAAGATCGGCTATTAAAAATATTTGTACGGCATAATATGCATACGTCTCGACGTGTCCTCGGTGTTCTCGGCCACTTCCAATTCGGTTACTTGCTGCTGCAGAAGTTCCTCGCTGCATCCGCGTGGAATAATTTTCTCCCGGTTTAAATACAGTCTGGCCAGTGGGTGCATGGGCCTACCGGACGGATCGTAGAACGGTGACCGCGGATCCTCTGGATAGAGGGTCGTTATCGGCTTCATCTTCTCGCGCGGTTTCGTCTCGGAATTCGGCGACATGTAACTGATGCCGTTATCGGTTCCGGCGTCCCAGGGATAAAGATCGATTATCATACTCCTCGTCCACGTGCAGTCCTTCTGACAAAGATTCAATTTGCTCACACCTACCACCCAGTCGGGAGACGGACCCAGCATTGAAGCCACCGAGAGAAGAGGGTGCTTTCGATCTACCCTGAAAAATCGTGAAAAAAAAACTGCTAGAATAATAGTGATTATTAGAGACTATAAAATATTAAAATCGAATTTAACACATAAAAATCTCCCTTTTATGAGCGGGTGATGTTTACCTGAAGCTCGTCGTCGTATTTGTATTAACATTAGGATACCAAAGACCGGCGGCTTTAATAAGCGTTCTAAGTTGTCTGGATTTCTCTCTTAATTCCGCCTCCACGCCCGTCGCGGAACCCCACTCGGCCAGTTGTCGAAAACCGTCCGTCGCGATATGATCTCTACCCCAGAAGGAAAAATTCGGCTCGTGCGATGCACCGATGACGTCGCTGAAATGGGTCAACCAGGCAGAAAACGGAAAGTCCTTCGGGTGAGTTCTATTCGACCAGATACCCTCCATGGTTAACTGAAAAAATGTACGACCAGACGCTTTGACTAATTATCGGCCTGTACTTTATTCATCGTCCATCGTAACTTCGGCAAAATGCACATGTAAGTGAAAATAAAATTGAAAATTGCGCTATCTATTCTCTTATATCAATCTCTGTCGAACTTGTCGAAAGATTTCATAACTTACCGAGTACTTCGCTTCGTCGCAAGCGCAACATCTAGTCTCGTTAGCACTCTCAATTTCCGTGTTTACCGTTTCGCAAACGGTCTTGGTAAGGGCACCATCTTCCGCATACCATCGTACATTGTTCTCCAAAATCATCGCGGTGAAAATGACGCACCCGGAGCCGGCCTGTGGCGCCCGCCACATCACCTGGATCTGCCAAGAAAATGAGTTATTAAATGAACGGAGAAGCAAAGAAGAGATTAATATTACGTAATATAATTTTTTTAAAGGAGCCACGCATATATCAGATTGTATTTCTACCTCAGATTTCGGGTAATCGGTCGCTTCGGAAATCGTGTTAATGCAGTCCTCGTTGAAGGTAGTCAAGGAATCCGGAAACAGCTGGAAGTAACCGACACGAGCCGCAGGATTACTTGGCGCGTGCTGCGAATGCACCGTGAGCGTGAAACGCGTAAATTGTTGCAGTCTCTCATGCGTTTGCGATCCTAGAATAGTCACGTACATCGATCATCCGTAACAACGATACATAGTCGATACGAATTTTTTTTTTAGAAATCTCGCGTTTACGTTATTCATCTCGTTTCCTATTTTACGAATTTTTTTTAACAATCTTTCAGGTGTATACAACCTTGCAGGCTAATCGTGTGAACTGCATTCGGGATGTATCCGTTTGTTTGTCCGCTGATGAGAATTCTATAACCACCGTCACCCACCGTCCTGCTCGCGGAAGCTTGCTCCACCGTTGGCCTCATGGGACATCCGGCGTGAGTCACGGCGAGGAGACTCGCCGTCAGTATTAAAAGTAACATTTTGGAATGTCTGTAACATTTCATACATTTTATATTTATTCCCCAAACTTATTCTAAATGCATAAAGCGACTTAGCGTCTTATGCATTTGAAATTCGTGAAAGCTATCTGTAATTACTCAACGATGTTCATTTTTACAATATGTGTAAGTGATTATTATTGCTTTATTTTATCACATAGTATTCTGTGAAAACTCTGACACATTTTAATCATTATTAAACAGTATAAATAATTTAAAAGTTATATAAAGTTGGTATAAAACGTAACAGTTATATAAAACCATTATCTAACATTCGTGCGCAAGATTTGTAATACGCGAATGACATTCCAGCGATTTTGTCCTTGAATTCACGCCTCGCTTGTTCAGCAAGAAAATTGCTGCAATTGACAGTGCCGCGAAACCGAGCGAATCTCAGTTGATCTCTTAAGCGCTATTGTCAGAATTCGTCTGAAAAGCAACGAGAGAGAAAGAGAGTTGTATGATCTAAACCCGAACGAATCCCGCCGATCTCTTCCGACCGCTATTGTTGAACTCGATTTGAAGCGATAAATCGCCGCAGAAATACCTTGTGCTACATAGACCCATAAAGCAGAGATGCATAATCGCGAGTGGATCGCGGATCGGGCATGATTTCGCAATCGCGAATGGAGAACGGAGATTGTATTGTAATCGCGACTGAACTGCAATTGGGAAAGATCTGGAAATTTTTTAGTTCTTGAATAAAAGATATCGGGATTATTTTTCTACAAGTGACAAAACTGTAGCATATTTAACTGATAAACTAAAATTATTAGTTTCCTTTTATTAATATTTATATAAAATCGAGCTGATAGATTGTGCGAACTAGAACTAGATCTCTTCGATTCTTGCAACAGTTTTCGAAACCGATCGTGCGGATTCAACGACATAATATAAGAGTTATTGCATAAATTATTCGCGGCTAACGATACTCGATTCTCTCAGCGATGGAGAAGCAATTTCTTCCGTATCACAGAAAAGGGATCGTGAGAATGTTAATTATTGTCTCCTCTGCGAGACTCTTCCATAAGCAATTTCTGCGAAATAGAAAAGAGGTTGGTTGTAATTATGTCTCAATATATTTAATAATCGGGCAACATCGAATTTCTCTCGTTTCATCTGCTTTTATTGAATGATTGCGTCCCTCTGCGGCTGCGCACAAGTCCGTGATATTTTATGATCAGAACGATCGCGCGTGAGGGATTAAATTACGCTTGAAATTGAGTGTCAAGATGCTTGGTCAAAACAACTCATACAACTTGATTACTATAATTAATAGACATCTTTGCCGTACCAGAAAGATGCTGATAACAATAAATAAAAATGATAAAAGTTTGAACATGAATAACAATTAAGTGAAAGGTATAAGAATACGTGGAGAAAACATTTATATATATATATAAAAAAAACAATTTATTGGAATACAAATAAAAGAAAAATGATTAAACAGATAATGATTAATCGACGAAAAATAAAATAACACGTTTATTTTTTAAAAAATTTATGTGACACAAATCTCATGAGTGCAAGTGTGTTAAAATGATGAATTTTGAAACGTTATTGCAGCCACGTGCGGAGTCGAAGCGCGTGCCGCATATGTTCGCGCGCAAATTCCACGCTTGACGCATCCGATTACGATTACGGTCGAATAGCTGGGAGAACTGGGTCGGGACTCGTGCCAATCTGCCTCGACCGGCTTTCGAGATCGGCACTCGCAAGACACGTAGGTGGCTGTAGGTTTCTAGAACGCTAGCTCGGCGAGGCGGACGAGAGACGAGACGAGAAAGAGCGAGCAGCGCGTACGGTGCACGACCCTCTGCGGAGCCGGAAATTGCAAAGCGCGGCACTCGAGAGATGTGCTTTCTCTCTATCTCTCTCTATCTCTCTCATACTCTCGGCACGTGGCGCAAGCCGTTCCGTCTATCGCGCGTTTCGGATACGGAAGTGCTCCGTCCTGTGAAATCCAAGGTATACGAGAGATTCGAGAATTTCCTGGTTAAAATCTTGAAATTACACATCTCGTGTAAGTCATACGCGAGAACGTGGTGAAATGCATACGCGAAAAGAACGATTTTGCTGAAGTATAAAAATTTAGCTAAATACAGAGAATCATTATATTAAACTAAATGATGTATTAGACTCTCAAGCTGGTTGCTTAGAATGTCAAAAGTTTTTGCAACGTTATCATCAGGCTTGAGCGTCCTACATAATAATTTTGATGGTCCAGTGTAATTATTTTCTAGATCTGTATCTCATATCTAGCTCAATTTTTAAGTATTTCAGCGAAACCGTTCTTTCCGTTTCTGTAGACAGTCGTATAAGAAGATTGAGAAAGTGAGAGACTTCTCGTGCGTGTCAAGCGCCCCACTTAATTCCCGTTATAAAATTAATCGCCATTAAACATAATTTCCATTCTGCCAAACGATAAAAAAATCATTAAGGACATTGCACGACGACTATCGTTTCCGCGATGAAAATGTTGAGATATTTATATCACTATATGCTCTCTTACCTCATGATCCCACCTTTGTTGCTTTTTTTTAGCAGCGCTCGTAATCTATCCCGCGATCGACATTCACTCTCACGGTTTCATCTCGCGAACGCTCGTATATTCATTATTCGTGAATCTCGCGTCGAAATTATCGTGGAGCTCGCCGACGACGGCGACGATCGCTGCTCCATGTGTACACACGCGTGAAAACTGATGCATATATGACGCACAGTCGAACTCGTACCCTCTATTATATCCCTACCCGTAACTACTCACGTGGGTGAGTTTACGCGTGTCACCACGCTCGCAATTAGCGAAATAATTAACGGTACGGACACAGAGCGACGAGCTACGGTACACCTCGATTGTATTCCATATTTGGCAAATTCTGTTAGATGACGTGTGATTAATTAATTTGTATCCTTGCCTTCTTTACAGCTTTATATTTTATAATATCTTTAAAAGTTGACTCAGCAAATTATATCTATTTTAAACGAGATTAATTGTTTTATTAATTATTTATTAATTTCTTTATTTTTCTAGATTCTGTAATATTCAATCTCAAACAGATTATTCATTACAAATATATCTAATTAGTTATTTTACTACTAGTGTTGCCATGATAATTGACGTAGCTTAAATTTTCATGAGTCATATGTCTTCCGACGTCTGTATTGCTCGTACTTGACCATCTTTCAACTTTAACGAGCCGTAATAGAAATGAACATAGTTATTCAACTCGCTCCCCAACCTATGGTTCATTACGCAGCGCAGTTTCAAATCATTATCGTGCGTGATCGTGCGATATCGCGTCAAGTTGGTCACGTTCAATTAGTCTATTATGTTTGGCTGCGTCGCCATGCGATGGTCACCACTGATTTACCGCGGTAGTCGCTTTAACTAGCACAAATTTATCTGTTGAAATTTCCGCTCGCGGAAGCTCTCGGGAATTCGTTTGAACAGGCCACCTTGAAAATTGCGTTTGCCGTTTAGCCCATAAAAGCGGCGCGCCGACGTTTTATTAATTCACGTACGCTATTTCGCGGTGGACGCTAATCGATATCGCCTACAGCCGTTTTGTTAAGGCGTCCCGCAGCTACCTTAAACACTAATAAGCTCCATTGAGAGTCCGTCAATTAATCCCATTGCCACTGCAATATGCATACGTACTTTACCGTACTACCATGCATCGGTCCCTTGGTTCATACAAAGCGCACTTTGCTCACTGTACGATTAATACACGCGTGTAACACATACGAGCGATGAAACTTGGAAGGCGCGTCCGTATCATTAGCGAAAGAAAAATCGGAAACTCGCGCGATTGCCGAGCGGATCTTCGACAAACATAATTTGCGGAATGGCGGACGTCGCGGATCACAGGCTTCTTTTATGATGCCGTTGGTCCTTTCACGCGCTTGTAGACCTTTGTGGCTTCGGGGTGTTCTCGCCCACGGTCAAATCTAATTGCTCAACTATCACAGCGGGATAACTTGTTATCGTAACTCTCATCAGACCATTGATTAAGAGGAGGCTCCATTAAATTTGAATTTTCGAGATTATTTGGTATCTTCGCTATTTCTAATATTAATGAATTATTCAGATACTATATATTACCCATATAAAAAAATTTAAATAAAGCACCAAAAAGTATTGAAATTTCTTTTAGACAGAAGTATTTAAAATTTAAACTGAATAAAACTTATCAATATGTCACGCATATTATGTTTCGTGTATTTAAATAATCTCATTAAATATTACGCATGTAAAATGTATGCCATAATGTTAACATATCATCACTACACGAAATTAATCATAGTGGTCGTTGCGATCAGCCCGACCAAGATTCTCATTTGAATTCACAATTAGTGCAGAGAGGACGATCGGCACGTTTGCGAACATGTTAATTATATAATCGAGCTTCAACAACCGGACCGATTAGTCACAGAATCGCCTACGTGATGCATTTCGCGACACGTCCGTTCGTCGATCGTGAGCAAATCGTGAGCAGAGAGTGAATTACTCACCGGCGGATTCGAGACACCCGTGAATATTCTCGCTGGCCAAATCGACGGACACTGACGGAGAGATCGACGGATGTTCGTGTGCTCCGTTTCCAGTGAACCGGCCAGGATTTTATCGGGGAGTCACGGGGTCAGTTTCGAGTCAGCGTGTATCGCCTCGAGATAATGCGGAAACGACGACGATAAACGCCAGCGGCGGCGCGGCCGCGACGATACGCGAATATATTTAATGCGGTACATTTGCGGTTTCTCTTGGAGTTGGAACCAGCGGCAAAGAGAAATCTCGATGCGACCGTCACCTCAGATTACCGGTGGATCTTTACGAATCGGCGCTGTGTTTCTTTCGATGCCTCATTTGATAAAACGCGAACGTGCACGCTTGTCAAATTATTACGTTAACGAAGAATAAATCGAACGAGATAACGAGAACGTTGAAAAGAAATGTATTTCATTTCGTGATCCCTGGCAAAAATAATATGTTTATAAGATGTTTGCTTGAGTGTTGAGTAGATGTTTCATTTCAGTTTCAAAACATTTATTAAATTGTTTATGAGATGTTAAATATGGAATTGTTTATGAGATGTTCACGGCTACGTTTTCCTTATGAAATGTCCAAGTGGCGTTTAATAATGCGGTCTTAAACGTTTCCATTATAGTTTTCCAAGTATTTATAAAATATTTTGTCAGCTAGCAGAGGGTTAACCAAATGTTTGCGACATGCTTCTAAACAGTGCAAACATCAATAAAACTCTTCATAAATAGTGTAATCATTGATAAAACTCATAAACTATCTTTATTGCTTATCTCCGCAGGGTTTGCAAGGCGTCTTTATAAGGAACGTTCTACCCAAACCTTTACACTACTACCCTTCTCCTTTTACTTTAACCCTTTGGACCAACAGCTTAACGTCTCTACCGAAAGACGGAGCCCAGTTTGCTCCGCACAAGAGCCTATCTTGCACGGAGGGGCGCAGCTGCCGGAAAAACATTCCATGTTTACATGGCTCTAGTGGACTCGAACCTGGAGGGTGGCAGTGTGGTCTTGTGGTAAAGCGCCAGACTCGTAATCTGAGGAACCAGGTTCGAGTCCACCTGATCACAGGAATTTTTATATTCCAAACTGCACCCCCCGCACGAGTGGGGCTCGTGCGGAGAAACTGGGGGGCTATCTTTCGGAGGGAGACATTAAATTTGAAATTGGTCGTCAAGCTTGGGGAGCTTGGGAGTATTGTTGACACATCGGCACTGACGTAAGAAATATTAAATGGAACTCCATTTCCGACGAATGTCGAAGACTTTGTATTATCATATTTTTTATGTTTTACTGTAAAAAGTAGTAAGTAAAATTAAATTAGTGTTAAAAAGTCTAAAAATATCAATTTCTCTTTATTATTTTCTGTTGCTTTAAAGATTTTATAACTTGACTTAAAATTTAAATGGAAGAGACACAATTCTACAGTATTATTCTTATCTTATATTTTTACTTGATATCAAAAGAGAAAGGAATAATTAAGATTATTTTAACACTTGAAACAATAATGTTGGTCCAAAGGGTTAAAGTGAGAGGAGAAGGGTAGTAGTATAAAGGTTTGGGAAACGTTCCTTATAAAAATGCCTTGCAAACTCTGCGGGGATAAGCAATAAAGATAGTATATGATAAAACTCTTCATAAATAAATATAAACCACAATCTCTCACTAAACATTTTCGCCAGGGATGCAAAATACGAGCGGGAAAGATATTATCTTCGATTGGGCTTCAGGGCAAATCGATCGAAGTCTCAGCCGGCGTCGAACGCACCGACATATCATCTCCGGGTTCTTATACCGGGTGTCGTTCGAATGTCGCGCCTTGGCAATAATGATAGTCACGGCATGGGACATGGGACACACGCATGCGTTATATTATCGACAAAAGCCCACGGCAAGTGCTCGGTCAGTCGCGGCTGAGCCGCGCCGCGCGAGGAGCTCCGACTTGACGTTTCTCCTCGCTGCGACCACCCAGCTCCGCTTGCCTACGACTCCAAACGTCGCAAAACGCCGTTGCGTTTTCTCCGATCGGTGCGACTTTCGACTTCGAAATGGGAACGTCGTGAGAGATCATCTCGTCACCGCCCACCGTCATCATCATCATCATCATCGTCATCGCCGGAGTAGTTCTCCAAGCGTGCCTCGCACCGCCGCCGCGCGCCGGTCCCTTGAGAGGCACAGCCGCTCGTCAGGCATACGCCGCTCCTGATTCGACGGGGCCAAGGACGTTCACGTTCGCAAACACAGACGCACACAGGTGGAAAACGCCGATAAGTGACGAACGTGAGAGGAACTGGGCGATCCCAGGTAGAAGGCTGACGGGGCACGCGGCTCATCGTCGGCCATGGCGAGTCTGGCGAGCAGCTCATCGTCGGCGGGCCTAACCAGGGCCCCGACGATGTTGGAGCAGCTGCTCGAGGAGATCAATTTCCAGAGGACGAAAGAACTCAGGCAAATGCTCAAGGATGGTTCGTATTCGATTTTGCTGCCGGAGTAAGGCGGTTCGGTGTATCTCTGTCGAGTTGGGGGGGATGACAATGTGTGCGTTTACACGTACGGTGGGTGAGGGTGAGACTATACACGGCGCGAGTTAGGGTGTGCTTTAACCAACGAATTATGTAAAGGGTGTTTCGTTTTCAAAGGGGTTGACCGCCGATGGAAAATGCAAAATCGTCTCGCTCGGTGGAATTGCTTTAAAGAAACAAAATTATTTTCAATTTTTTGTTTGATTTTTTATTATTTTGATACTTTATAACACTTTTTGCACACTCAGAAAAGCCGTTCACATAACTTTATTGTTGTTTATATCAAACTTTTTAATTTACTTCCTAAAATTTTTAAATATTTGTTGAAGAAGATGGATTTGGGCTTAAACGTTTTATTGCGATTATTTATTTCAATATTTGGAGCTCTCACAATTCATGAAATAATATAAATAAAAAGTTTTAAAAATAATTTAATAATAGATAATGATATACACAGAAAATTTGAAAATACTCCAAGGCTTGTTTAGCGCTACGTAATAGCTTCATCCGTCTGCTCCAATAATGAAAATCGCCTCATTTGGTTTGCTTGTGTTTGTTATTGACGGAGATTAATAAATGTTTCGCTAATCACTTTAACTACGTACTCTGTTAGTCATAGGAATATTTGCAGAGTATTTATACTTGCATGATGTATGCTGTACTGTAATCAGTTTATGATCGCCAAACAAATACGCACCGTGAATCACGCCACTTGTTCTCTTTATCTTTATTAGGAACGTCGAATTATATTATTATATAAATTTATAAATGCAACACAATCATATAACAGATTTTAAAAATTTTAATTCCTCTCATATTGATTTGCATTTCTACTTTTTTTTATGTGATCACAATTTTTATCTTTTACTTACCAAATATGGAACAACATTATACTTTTATTTCTTTTCAGAAATAAAAGTATAATCGAAAGATTTCTTTAGAGAATGCTTAGGTAAATGAAGACATCGGTTTAATGAAATGCAGTAGATCCCTGTATAACGTAAGTGATGCGTTTTATGTTGTATGAATCCGTGTTACACGAGTCACATAGATTATACACATATGGATTATGCAATACAGATTACGCATATGGAAACACATATTTATAAAAGCTGTAAAGATTTATTATAAAAAAGTAAAATAAATATTAAAGATGTAACAGTAAAATTTTTTTGTTCGGTTTTGTTACACTTATTTTTTATTTTAAAATATTTTTTATTTTGAAACACTGTAAAACGAACAAATATTAAAATCTTTCCGTCGTGTGTTATATATAAACTCGTCTTATATGGGGATCTACTGTACTCGACAATCATTTGTCCAAATACTATAATTAACAATTAATACATGATGTAATACACGATGTAATACATGATTTGATTAGAACGTTGAGATTGAATAGAACGGAGAGTTACAAAACTAGAGTTAAAACGTATTAATTATTCAGCTCAGTTTCTTAGCCAAACCTTCAATAATCACGTCATAACGGCAGGTATCGATCACCTGATATTTCCCTCCTTTTACGTTCATTATTGTATCTCCCCCCTTTCCGGTATACCCTTTCGCGCGTATAACGTCGAATCGATCGGGGGTGAATTCGATATCAGTCAAACATCGCGTCGACTCAGAAAAATTAAAAGCGCATCCCGAACACTTTGAATCGCCGTCTTTAAACACGTAAACTTTCTCGTCTCTATATCAGACTCTGGATTCGTCGTGCTGCAAGGCACAACGTATTGGACGGACCTGTTCGTCCGTCACTTCCTCTTTCAAGCGGAGCACGCCATCGACGGCGACGACCTGCTCTTCTTCGTCCGCAAGAAACACGTGAAGACCTCGTCGAGGTATCTGCCCAAGTTCGAGACCGAGGTCGACGTGTTTCGCAAGGACAGCAAGAAACTGCCGATCGGCGATCCCGACATCGATTGGGAGGAAACCGTGTACCTGAATCTCGTCGTGCACCAGTTCGACTACACGCTCACGTTGGCGATCTGCACAAGAACGAGCCCCAAGGAATTGCAAGTGAGAATCGTGGCGCTAACTCGACTGACAATGAGTTAGGGCCAGTTTCACAAGTGTTGGTTAACTTTTAATCTTAGATTAACTCACTCTTCATCTTTTTCTAAGGGGGACGTTAGAAGGAAACGAAGAGTGAGTTAATCTAAGATTAAAAGTTAACCGACACTTGTGAAACTGGGCCTTAGAGAAGAATTTAAAAAAAATGCTATAAGAGATCTATACAGAATGTCTCACAAATCCATTTTCTTCCCTTTTATTTTGTTCTTGTCGAAGATTTGGGATAATGCCATCTTCGTTATAATATCGTGTGATTTTTAATCATTTATTTTACATCTGTCGCTATTGTAGAACTGACAACCGGAACCTCGAATTAGCACAGCGATCTTTTTTAGGTATTACGAAGGCATTCTCAGAAAGTATACGCCAGTCCGAGTCGACGGCGTATGGACGCCAAAGGTGACCTCGAGGAAATGACGTACCCGCACATATGCTTCATGGTGGACAATTTCGACGAAGTTTTCTGTGATATTTTAGTCAGGGATGGGGAGATGGTGTGCGTGGAGCTGGTCGCCTCCGACCGGGAGGGCGCGATTCAGGGCGTCATTTTCCTCGGCTCGATCAGATACGACGCTTTGAAGAAAGTTTACGACGCCAGGGTAAGTTCCTTCGTAGCGCATTTTTAAACTTATGTACGTGAAATTACAGTCGTTTTTACTTTTAGTCGAGCCTGAGCACTAAAATGGCGCAGCGAATGACGTTCGGCCTCTTCTCCGGCGCGGCCTCGCAAAGAATAGAATTCGTGCGAATGAAGGGACCACGTGGTACGTGCGAGAATTTCATCAATATTGTTTCTTTAGATTAACTTCCTTTAATTTATTTATATAATTTTAATAATAATTTATTTCATACGTGATAAGTCACGGATAATAGAATATAAGTGAAAAAATAGAGTATAAGTGAAAAAAATAACTCATTATTAAAATAATCTAAAAGTTAAGCGTAAAACATAGACGTAGGTGTTAACGCGAGAATGGGTTTCACCTTGATTATTTAACATGACGTAATCGCTTGCGCAAAAGATGGAAAATAGAATTTCTATATTTATCGATACGGCAAGGCGTAAAGTATAGAAGTTCGATGTGATATAAGTTACGATAAAAATTCAATTTCACGGGAATCGTTCAGGCAAGGGACACGCGGAGATGGCTGTCACAAAACCGAAGGGTTCCGGTGCGGAGACGCCGACATCGGAGCCGGGTTATTGCGCGACCGACCTATGGGACGCTGACTGGGACGACGCCGAGGAGCTCTTCATGTATCGCCATCAACGAAGGCTGTCCGATCCCAGCGCGAATCTGAACAACTTCGTACGCGGCGGCTGGAGAACGAAGCCGGACACGGTGGCCACTAAGGCGCGATCAGAGAACGAGGGTCTTGACTCGATGGCGAACGGTCTCAGCGAGATCGAGGCCGGTGACGTTCGAGATGGTAATTATCAGCGACGGCAGTACAAACGAAGACGAGGACAGATTTTGCTACTCTCCTACTAGATTTTTATAGTTTTACACTGTTAGACCGGCATTCATATCCTGCATTTAGCGTTAAATACGGACAACGTCGTCGCGAGCCGACCGCAAAATTCAGACGACGTTTATTTGCGGTATAACATAGCGTTAAATACATGGGATATGGACATGGCATTTAGTATCTTTCTCTTCTCAATGTATTTCGTTCGCATCCACTCTCGGTCTGTGCATGCTCCTGTGTTGTATCTGTGTAATGCACAATTGTCTTGATGTTATCAGGCATAGAGACGCCTCCACCTCTCGGCAATACTTCTCAATGCTGGCAGACTCTATATAGACTTGAAGCTGATAGATCTAAATACTTTCGCAAAGATGTGAATCATAACTGCATTAGAACGCGATAGATAGAAGCGACCGCATGTATACGTTGAAAAAGATTTTTCTAGTGTAACTTGCGCCCGATATTTATCTCTTTACCAGTTAAACGGTGCAACTTAATGCACCGTAGTAAGAAAATCTTTTATTCGAAACGATATCCCGTTTCTTGTCTCTCTAAGATCGGATAGTATTCAGAATTTTTCAGGCAAACTTAGTGTAGCACTAGCACAATGTTAAGAATAGACGAAATAGCGAGAGAAAGATATAGAAATACAAGAGAAAAGAACAGATTCAGTGTTCTACCGTCACCGACACCACCAACCACCACCAACAACCACCACCATCACTACCACCACTACAACTATTTATCACACTCTAACTTCCGATTCGAATGTTGTCGCGTCTGTTGCGAAAGATGACAGAAAAAAAATTAATGAACGAACAAACGAAAGAGTTGTTGTTTTTTGTTGTCTCTAATCACTGACACGTGCCATGCCGGCTCTTTCCTTTGTAGCCGATGTACAGGATAGCAGCTGGGGCGGCCGGGGCTCACCGGGAAACCGCAGGAGTCCCCGCTCGTTCCGTCGACGAAGATCGCCGTCGGCTCGGCAACAACAACAACATCAACAACAACACCCCGTCCACAACAAGCAACGACAACGTAATGCCCGGGAACGACCCGGAACGAATGAGAACTCGCCGATACGCAAGGAGACGAACTATCGCGAGACACACGGTGAGTGTGCTCGTTCGCGCTGAAAACGATCAGTCCGGTCAGTCTCTCCTGTCTCTGCTTTGACCGACGTTCTTGCTTCTTGTGTGACTAGTAGAAACTCTGTGTTAGTCTCCTTCCCGAATTACCGAGTGCCATCGTGTTCCGTGTCTTTGAGATGAGCTTTGACAAGAATGTACGTTGTTAATATAAACTGAGAGCAAAAAAGCTTTCTTAAATATATTCATTTCGTTACTCAATTGAAGTAAAGCCAAAGTCGATAAAATTTTCAAGTTGCACCGTAACGTAAAAGAATAATTTAGATAAATGCACGGAGGACAAAGCGTGAAAAGAGACCGGGAGCACGATCGTTTGTAGTCGCGACACGGGTGCAATCGCCGTCTAAATGACGACGTGGTTCTCGCGGCAGGTTTCCACAATCACCAGCAGAACAATCATCAGCAGAACCACCAGCACCAACACATAGAGGTGGGCAGCGAGATCTTAGTGCCGGCCGGCCGGTGCCTGACGGACGACAACGTCCGGCAGAAGTTAGACTCGGGCGCGATATTGGTGCACGGCAAGGAGGAACTTCCGCTAGGCTACGACGTGGCGACCGCTACGGAGGACAATAACCGGAAACGACGTCCGTACAGCGCCGGGCATCTGTTCAATCATCATAACGGTGTAGAAAACGACGACGAGGAGCGCCGGCGGCTCAGCGACGACGAGCTGCTCAGGGTGAGACGGTCCGACGGCCGTCGTCGTCTACGTAGCGCCGGTTCAGATCACGAAGACTACGCCTACGGGCAGAACAAGAACAAGAACGACGAGATCAGAGACAAAAACGCGAACGCCCATCACGTGACGCGCATCAACGGCGAGGTCGCGTCGATGCGTCGGCAGAGCGCCACGTTGCCCCGAAGACGACGTCGAAGGGCGCTCTCGGGCAGCTTCGCGGGTAACCCCCTGCCCCCTCATCGAGTCACGCCGGACGGCACCGCAATCTACTACTGGTGCGAGCTCCCGCGCCGCCCCGGCTCACAGGGTAAATTTCTCCTACCCTTCCTGCGCCCTCCCCCCATAAAATACCCCTCTGTCCCCCGCCCTCGACGGAATCAATCCACTAATTATCATTTCTGTTGTATTAAATCGTTGTGCGTAATGTAGACGTGCGCTACCTGAACCCAAAGCATTCGTTTGACTGTGTCATTAAAATGACTGTGTTTATGGGATGGTGAAATGGCAACGAGATACGACGGAGAGTGGTAGTGATGGTGGTGGTTTGCGAACAATTTGCGGGCAAAAGAACGACGATCGGAAGCGTCTGTCTGGAAAGAGACTTTTAGTCGGATGCTCGTAATGATTTTCGATCATTAATTTCACCACCGATAATAAGCACGGTCATCAAAAGTATTATAGGTAGATAGTTGGTTAGTTCGTTTTGTGCGTAACATTACTTCTACTTTTCAATACACGCTCTCTATAAGAATTCATAAAAAGAGGGTACATCTAGGCACTAATTCTTCTTAAAGTAAACTGTATATAATTCATTTTCAGCGAATGCGGACCTATCTCTGTGTTTTGCATAATGCCATTTCTATATACGTAATACATTGAGAAACTTGGACGCACTTTATCATTATACATTTTTCAGAGTAAAAACGAAAATTGATGTATCCTGATATTCCTTACTCTGTTTGTTCTTACATATCTGTTTTTTTTCCCCCCGCATAATCTGTACATCATATCACACTCGAACTTGTTCATCTGCTCAACTGGTCCGTTAACAACCTAATCAAAGATACATTTAATCCCACGACTCTAAGCTTGTATCTTACTCTGTGTTTCATTGCTCGAATGAATGTCTATCCTGTACGCATACGACCATCCCGTCGATCGAACGACTCAAACCGTTGCAGGACATCAGATATGCTGCAAGCATTCGAGTATTGTAATTAATAATGTCTTTCTTCTTTCAGAGTTGGATGACGGGGCGTATAATCCGCTCTGGACGATGCGAGGGTTCACCCAAACTTTCCATTTCTGGAAAGAGACGAAGCGAGCGCAGTCCGTACCTTTGAACGCCTTTTTAACGTACATTACGTTACCATGGTGGAGCATAGCCAAAGGTAAATCAAATTATATTAATATTTTTATTTTTTAATATTCAAATAAAATATCTAAAAATTTTTTGATTACGCTGTGCTATTATAATCTTTTTCGGTTAATCTGAGGAATTAAATTAAATTTAAATCTTGTATATGATATAAATCTTTCTGACCCAAATATGATATAAATCTTTCAATTTTATTTTCTTCAGCCGTAATAATTTCTGTTGTAGATATTCTGGATCACCGAGAAGGACCTATCTTAACGTTCTAGCTGACAGTATAGTGCATTCCACTTCTAATTTTAATACTTTCCTTTTTTTTACTTTGTACGTATATCAACAATTGTGGCCCAAGGAATATAATGATGTATAGTTTAAATAATAAATCAAATATTATTTACAAATCCTCTGGATCTCACTGCTTTGCAGTTTGTGATGGCATTTCGTGATTCCCTTTTGATTAATTTAAGTCAAGTTTTACTTTATGGTATATAGTTTTAAAACGCGTCATCTTTGCACTTTTTTTAATGCAAATATATGTTCTGGCAGGAAACAAAGAGAAAAGATAAAAAGAAAAACTAGAAAGACTAGAAAATAGATTAAAAACGAAATAGAAAAACGAAAAGAAATGTTTTATTACGCAGAGATAATAAAATTGCATTTTTAGTTTCGTGCTCTTCAACCTCGTACGATGTTGATGTCTGAACAAGATAAACTAAATGAAAACTGGTTTATCAAACGCATGCATTTTTTAGATTGCTGTAATAAATCATGCATTATCCTCACATTCGCGGAAACGGTTACATCAGGCGCGATATTTGCGGTACTCCTTCTGTAGCAATTTCCTTCCCAGTCTGCCAAAGTAGACGTTTTGCGGCCGAAGTTTTAAAACCACACGTTCCCACTACATCTTCCGGCCGTTATAAATAAATGAGAGAGAAATTTCGTTATGCTCATTATCTAATGACACGCCGCGTTGCGACCAATTCTAGTTTACTCGCGTTCTGCGTATTATAAGCTAATCATGAAACTTCTTATAGCAGTATGTACTTTAGTGACCGTATGTATTTGCATCACCAAGGGCATGTCGTACGATGAATTACGTCCACACAAGGCAGAGATGACAGGTAATTCGAAATTTCTTGTTACTAATTTACTAATTTATTTTTATACAAAAGGTGACATTTATTTCTATCAACGGTGATTGCATTTTATAACAGTTTTAGAATAGCCAATACTTTTAAAAATTACATTTTTAGGAATTATAAAATGTCCATTAAATTATGCTACATTTCGTGAGAACATTTATCTATTGTAAACAAAAAATGTAGAACACTTTTTATTTATATGCACGTTACACGTTTTCACATAATCGATATTACAACTGGTCAAATTTGATGCAAAAGAACTTGCCTTCACTTTTATGTTATCTATAGACTTTTCATTTTTATAATTTATACACGCTTTATTTATTACAATCTTGCGCGCGATATCAGTAATGCATAATTGAGATGGATTTACACTTTTTATTCTAAAGAATGGCGTCTGTTGCTTCCTCACCGATCAATATCAGACTCTTACATAAATAAAACGCGCGTTATTATAAGTTCGTGTATAAAATTATTTTTCTTAAGAACACAACTTACACAACACAGTTGATAAAATATATGTCTTTTAATTTTATTGTTCTTTTCACAAGAAGTATCATTCTTGGTTGTATCCATTGCACTAGAAATAATATACAATCTTTATATATATATTTATAATATATCTATATATAAATATAAAATTTATATATATATATATATATATATATATATATATATATATATAAACAAATGTCCTGACTGACTGACTGACTCATCAACGCCCACCCCAAACTCCTAAATCTAGAAACATGAAATTCGGGGATTATATTCCTTCCATGACGTAAGCACTCACTAAGAAGAGATTTTTAGAAATTTGATATGAAAAATGTGTTTAAAATGGGTAAAATGTGTTTTCAGGATGCTTCGACGGGCAAGGCCGAATTGCTTAAGCTAATATCTTTATATTAATACTAATTAATGTATAGAGGTATTTTTTTCCTATTAAGAGGAAAAGGTGGTTATCAGTTAACAAAGTTATCAGAACTTATTCATTATTGTAAACAGATTGATAATCATTGACCTCTTTCTTACTGCAACGGCGCAATATTATCAAAGCGGTAAAATACACACAAGAGTGCTTTATATCCATTTATTAATTTTGCTTCCTCATAGAGGAAGCTTTGTTTAAGCAATCGGATACAGGTTTGTGGCTGATTCTTTCAGAATAAATTTTTACGAATTCTTTAATTATACTTTTAGAATGCGGGAGAACTCGTATACAGATGAAAAAGGTAATGTGCGTGCCAAGGCCTACCATGGAAAAATTAATACCGCAACCGGGCTACACCTTTTATCCGAATTATGCCTTGGTGAATAAATGCAGCGGTTACTGTCCGGGAAGTAAGTCATGCATGCCAATCCGCACGCAGCCCAAGAAGATCGCCGTGAGAGTGTACGGCTATAACTCGACCGAGTGTTATCACGTGTTTCTCGAGGAGCATACCAAGTGCAAGTAAGATAGTCTCCCGTTCTAACTATGCGCTTCTTCAGTCAAATGCTTATTATTTGACAATCGATAAAAAGAAACGTAATATAACCGCATAAATAACGCGTACAAAAATTTTGCATTTTAATCGTTTGTTAAAATTATCCGTAATTTCTAGATTGGAGTTTTAATTCTATTTAGAGGGATAGATTATTATATTTAATTAATTTATAATAAACTTCTTTAATTTCAAGCATATTAAAGCTTTATATTTATTTTTATAATTAAATTTTTGACAGAACTTTTGGCTAAAAAGACTAGAAAAGAAGGGAAGCATTTTTAACCAGGAAAACGCTTACCGCACAAAGCACAAAATTATCAAAACCAATTTTTTACAGCGTCTTACGTTCGCTTTTAAAGAATATGATTTTTTAGATGTCACTGCAGCGTGAAGGAAAGTGATTGCAACGTCCATCAGATATATTCAGAAAATAACTGCGCGTGCGAATGCTTGAATAGAATACAGTGCGATGAAGCGCGCCAGATGGTTTGGGATGAAGAAACGTGCAAGTGTATTTGCAACAAAGAAGAAGAAAGTTGCTCGACTGGGCTCGAATGGGTTTCCTCTCGTTGCAGGTAAAACAATTACGAGGAGAACAAGTTCTCACAGCTCTCAGTAGCGCGGATTGAAATCATTGAGTTTATTTATTTTTCCTTGGTCCTTGGTTCCTTGTTCCTTGGTAGCGATAATTTTATCGATAACAAATTCAACAAAATGACACATTTGCAATTCATGATACCGAAAAACTTGTATAACACTTACTATAAAGCACTTTCGGATTTCAGATGCGCCAAGGTGATGGAGATGAATCAATTAGAACAATCTAATATGGATATGGATATGGATATGGCTATGGCTATAGATGATATTAGACTTGTTTAGGAAGATAATGCAATATGGTTCACGCAAAGAATCCTATCTTGCATGACACGGAAGTATTGTCATTATTCGATAGTACATTAAGAAATGAGTAAAAAAATGGAGTCACCATTTTAATTTTTAATTTCAATTTATTTGTAATAAAGTTCTTTATATACACGTGCGCTTCTTTTCTAAAATTATATTAAAAAATTGAGCAATAAAATATAGGGTCGATAAATCGCATTATAAATAAAATACCATCTCTAATTTAACGTTGCTAGATATTTTTATACTTTATCGATGACGTACATTTTTTTTTATCGGCGATGCATATAAATGAAGATAAAAAACAAAGACTAAATATCTTTATAGTATAGGTTTCTTCGTAATGTAACAAATATGAGCTAACGTGAGCAGCACATTCTCTGGTGTAATCCTTATATGGATTATATATCACTCTGCAGAAAAATGAAAATAAAATCCTTGAGATTACAATAATAACCGATCAGGTTGCAGCGTTCACTCTAACATTAATATAATCTCCGAAATTATTCCAAGTATGATCCCACAGACTCGGATCGCCCTTACTGTCCCACGGGAGATTTCCAGGTAGAAGCGCGCTGCTGCTGAACTTCTTCAGCTCGTCCTGCAGTTTCCTGACGATCGTTGGGAACCTTTTGACGCGAAAAAAAGAAATAAGATGATATAATTACGATCACAATCGCTCGCAAATTAAAATAAAATAAAATTATGCGATAAAATTTTATTGAAGTTATATTCCACTCACTGTCTAACAAGATTATTGTCCTCGCAAGGATCCTGATAGACGTTGAATAGGCATGCTTCCTCTAACGGTTTGCAGACGGGCAGACTGTCATTCCGCGGCGGGCACTTGATCATCGCGTTTTCGCGCAGCATCCGAACGGCTTCTGTAGTAATACCCAATCCCACACTGGCGACGGCGTGCGCCGCCGTGCTGCCGATCACGTTGTCCACGTCGTAGACCCATTCCCTACCGGATGGACCGTACCATCCGTCCCATTGTCCGTTATAAGTAGATCCTATAAAAGACCGAATAGAATTGAATCAATATATATTTATTATCATATATTTATTATGTTCTGCAATTATCATGGAAATAATAAGAAGAGAACTGATAAAAAAGACACCTCTCGGTTTTAAAATTTAGATCGTTATAGAGTAGAACGTTACTATTAGTCCCTAGAAACTCTCTTACCTTGAATGAGCTTCCAGTCACCGACTGTGATAGCGGATGTACCGTAAATGTCATCGATGTTGTGAAGAACGCTCGCGCGCGGTGATTCAGTATCTTCGCTAAGCGCATTCCATAAATCTATGCCGTCGATAGTTAAGTTCGATGGATCACCGCCGGCGGCTGTTATAAGCGTCGGCAGCCAATCGGTAATCTGTAACAT
Organism: Temnothorax curvispinosus; assembly: GCF_003070985.1. Taxonomy (NCBI): domain Eukaryota; kingdom Metazoa; phylum Arthropoda; class Insecta; order Hymenoptera; family Formicidae; genus Temnothorax; species Temnothorax curvispinosus. The sequence goes on from NW_020225546.1 coordinate 442,269, forward strand.
CTGCCTGCTTACTCGGCCAGGTCGCACCAGTTTGGGTGACCATATTAATCCTGCACCTCTGACGCCGCCTGCAATAATTGAAAAGATTGTTCATTTACGAATGTCGTAAAAAAAAAACAGCTTCTAAAACGTGATTTTTTTAAATTAAATTTTTAGAAGATATTAATTCGTCTAATAAAGTCTTAGTTTTATAAATAATTCAGGTTCTTAAAAATATGGATATACTAATTATAAATACAATTATAAAAAGTATATAGTTGAGAACACAATTCTAAAGATATTTTCTTGCCGCGTTGATAAGTGCTCTTGCTCATCAATCGAGACCTCTCAATTATTGAAAAATTTGCATAATTGTCTAATTTAGTTGATCAATAATCGAATGAAATTACCTTCCCAAAGAGTGTTTTTAACCCCTCTCAGTGGCCAATTAGACGCCGCATTCAAATTAAATCCAGCGGCAGGTCCACCGTTGTCCGTCGAAAAGATAATTATGCTATCTCGTAACATATCTTTCTTATGCAGAGCTTCAACTACTTGGCCCACCGATTGATCTAGTTTACTCAGCATACCTACATAGTAGAATTCTAAGATTATCAGTCTGTTTATGCTATCAGTACATATTTCAGTCTCATCTCATTTCTTAAGAATTTATATTTTATTTTATTTATATAATAAATTATTTCTCCTTAAAATCGACGGTCTATCTAATCTTATATTAATAACTCTAATTTCTGTCTCCCTTTGAATGTCCCTGTCTCACTTATCGATTACCTGCGAAACGTCTTCGATTGTAATCGAAGATATTGTTGAACTTGGCGACCTCCTCATCCGGCGCCGGAAGCGGATTATAAGGGTTACCGGAATGCACGGCTGCGTGAGCCAGATATAGGAACATGGGTCGACTAGTGTTGTGCTTGTCGATCAATCCCGTCGCTTCCTTCGTGAAAATGTCCGTGGAATATTGGCCGTGCAGGTCCCACGCCGGCTCCATGCCCCGTCTCATGTCCAAGCCCCAATAAGGCTGCATTTTTACCACGTTATCACATAAAATAATACAAGACCCTGTTTATTTGTGTAGTCGCTCACGTTTTCGACGGCCGTGTGATCGAAATAATCGTGATGACCCGTCCAGAAGCCAGTGTGGGTGTCGAATCCCCTGTAAGTCGGGGTGTACTCCTTTTTGTAAAATCCTAGGTGCCATTTGCCGACGATGTGCGTGCTGTATCCAAGTTCGCGTAGATATTCCGGCAAGAGTTTCTCGTGGAGTGGCAATCCTCTCGGCTCCGCACCTTTGAGAACCTGAATTATTCAAGAAGTCCGAATATTGTACAAGAAATTCCTGCGTTTATAATAACATGCCGTTTCTCGGCGAACTTGACGTCAGTTACATTAATATATTTACGAGGAGCGTTTAATCTTAAATGTCGCCAGATTTTTAGAAAGTTAAAATTAGAAACTATTTTCGCCGTTATCTTAAAATACGAATTAGAAAAATTGTAAAAGAAGCATTATTCACTCAACGTCATTAATTGCGCGATAATAAAAGCGACGCATCGAACTGGCGCGATCTTTTGTCGGCTTTGTGTGCGGATATATGCGCGTATAGCGCTGAAAACGTGTATGCGAATAAAGTAGTAACGTCTATCGCTCGGTATGATAATTTCCAATTGAACTATCCAGGTCAACGAGGCAAAAGTGCAAGCGCACAATATCCCCTTTTGTACCGCGTGCTGCAAGCAGAACAACAACATTTCCGCCAGCTGATAACTTTCAATCGCGTTTATTCATTGACAGGTGCAACAGCAGCTGAAAGAAACTGACAAACTAGGGAACTACCGCGATTTTAATAAGCGACTCATGAAATTTAAAAAAGAAGACTTTAGGCTTTAAGCGAGCAAGTTTTATCGCGTTGTAAGGTAAGTTTGCTTTGGACTCATTGTTTATTGTTCTCATTTTTTTTTTGCTTGATTCTTCTATCTGTTATCAATATCACACGTTTAAACTGCATGTTTAAACTGATAAAGAATGAAGCAATCGAGACGTTGCGAGAGCACCACTTACGCCGTGCTGCATTCCAGTGTGAATAGGATATTTGCCGGTCATCAGAGCGCTTCTGGACGGTGTACAGATTGGGGTGACATAATATCTGTCAAGAAGCAGTCCGGAGTACGCCAGCGCGTCGATATTCGGCGTTGGTATCTGACCGGAACCGTGAAAGCCGACGTCGTTCCATCCCTAATGAAAATTAGGCTAAATTTAAATGTAACTCTATTAAGATACCTTTTATGATTCTTTTGAATCTTAATTTAACACTTTTCCATGCTATAATTTGTCTTTTTAACGTGATAAATTTATAATATCTTGTAAAGGAGAAGAGACACATTACATACAAATACTTTATTTGATTCCAAAGAATCTTTGTAATACAACAAAAATGTGAATATGCGAGTTTGCGTTTCGATAAAAAGAAAAATATTACGGACTATTACTAACGCATTTCGTTGATGCGTCACCGATAAACTCGTCCTATATTTAAATAAACTATAATCAAGTAGATACTTTTGGCTTTGCATAATGTCGAATCTGTCATTGCGAGGTTCTTTATTCAGTCTTTATTTAAGGTAAAAGGTACCAATACCCGGACATGTACCTATATCCGGACACCTTTATTATTTATAAGTATAACGCGTATTAAAATCAAAGATAAAAGTATTTTTTTTTGTAGTTTGAAACTTAAGTTATAATATCCAAACGTTTATTTTCATAAATTTATGTTTTTTTAAAGGTATCCAGACACAGATACGTGTCCAGGTATTGGTACGTTTTCTATGCTTAAGTGTCCGGGTATTGGTACCTTTATCTTAAGTGTAACATTTCTGGCATATTTCTTTACGTCTTTCCAAGATACCGGCGACAAATGATCACTAAATAGAAATTATCACCTTATTCCGTTTTTGTTAACAATGCATTATTTTTGAAGCGTCCTGTAGCCGGATATAATTTATCGCAAACCTTGAAAGAAACTTGCCAAATCGTCCGCTAAAATAAAGACAATATGCGGGTGCTTCGTCGCAGTCGCGTGGACCGCAAACAGCAGAATCAGGGACGATGTCCATTGCACGATTTCCGATGGACGACGCATGGTTCCCGTTCCTTTCGGACCAGATTTTTGTAGACTTTGTTATTTTTGAACGCGTCGCGTTTCCCGTGGAACCGGTTCGCGATTCCTCCTCGAGAATGCGAAACGGATCTCAGACGCGTGTGCGGCGATTGGCCGCTCGAAACTATCTTCTCCGCACGGCTCTCTTCCGAGAGTTCCGAGCCGTCTTTTTCCGGATGCGAATAGTGGGGAACCTCCCACCTTGAGGAATCATCTCCGTTCATCTCGTCATTCGTCACGACGATCTCCTCGCCATTTAACCGATCATCAATTCGCTCGCGCCACGCGCTAAGTGGTCGCGTTATGTCTGCAAATTAAAACTGTCCGGTATACTGCACGATATACCGCGTTTCGCATTATTTGCGGATTCGACGGCCGACTTGTCTCCGGTTACATCAAGATCCCTACATGACCTCGAGTTCTTTGAACCGAACTCGTGAACTGACAGAACTCGCCAATTCAATTCTTTTGTTCGCATAATTTGTAACGCGTTATTTGCAACGCAACAAAATAATTAAATTTTATTTTATTTTAAATATTTGATATTTACTATTTATATTTATTATTTTATATATTTTATATTTAAAATATTTTTTATATTTAATATTTACTATTTAATTTTAAATATTTTTAAATAAGAAAAGCAAAAGTATCCCCAGCGCAAGAATTCTTGCTCCTAAAAGAATGTTTTACAATCTTCTTATATAACTTGTACTTCTATCGCAATAATAATACCTCGCTTTTAACATCGTGGCACTATTGCATGATATTTCCATTTATTTTGACAAGATATTATCGCTGTTTCCCTGTGTCCGCAATTCAGAGCGTTAATATGTATTTAGACACGTAACAACGTCCACCGATATGTCACGCTGTATTACCTTCCTTTATCAGAAACAGTTAAAAGCGTGAAAACGCGCATGAATCGCGCTTGTCATCACGCAATCACTGTGAAAAATAATGGGACAAATACATTAGCGTGAAAAATCAGAAAACCGATACACGAGCCGATACATAAAAATAGGGAATATTTATTCAAGCAGGAGAAAGATGAATTTTAGTAAGGTAAAATTATTTAACTATTTTCAAGAAAAGTATTACAATAAAATTACAATTTTTTAGAGACGTTGAAAATATTCAGTAACATTAAATGATTAAATGTAAAGATACTTTACAGCTTCGGATAAGTTTGCAAAAATAAAGTAGTCATAGAGACCATCATACATACTTCTTTCCAATTGTAAGAAAAAAGGAGCGAGAGAAATTGAAATTAAATTAACTTGTGTGCAAACAATAAAAAATCTTTACCGAGGTTTGAGTATTATTTTAACTTACAAATTAAAGTACGTAAAAATAAAATGAAATAACTCGCAAAAAGGGCATGCGGATTATATTGTTGTGCAATGAATACAGACATTAAACAGCGCGTAACGAGCGAAGTGAAATATCTTTCAGTCCGTTCCGTCGCGTTAAACTCTATTGTCGCCGGTTAAGCCGTTTATTACACCGAGGCAACACCGACATATTCATTTATCGTATCATATCGTGTTCACGGCGAAGAAGAACGATGTTACTGCAGCTATTATTCCTTTCGACGTTATAATGTCCTTATGAAATAATAATTTGTCAAATTCCTGTGTTATCTTTCCTACCCAAATGGAGAGAGCGTAAAAACGCAATTACGAAAATAAAAATGTGGCACGCGCTTATCTGTGAGCGTGATCCATCGATTACGCTGATAAAAGTAAAAGAAATTTATTCCCGTGAAAAGCAATATTGTAAGGCAGGTCCAACGTTCGATCATTTCCCATTAGAACATCAACGGTCTTATAGTGAAATTTTTAAAAGCATGTCGAACGTATCTCTTTATATTCTCTTCTCGCTATTGATAAATGTGTCTTCTCACGGTCTTATTAATAATGATACTGCGGCGGAAGAGAAGCTTACCTACACAGACATAGTCACTGCAACGGTAAGTTTTTCCGAAATAAGTGTGTAAGATAAAGTGCCAGTACTTAGAAACGCGATTTTGTTCATATAATATACATATATTATGCGCATATATAATAACGAATAACATTTTTGTATTATCTTAAAATAATTCACCAAAGCCATTTTTTACTTTTATTAAAGATACAAAAGCGATCGTTTAAAAACTTTCTATGCAACTTTCTTTCTTATAAAGAAATCATATTGCATTAATTTTTCGTAGGTAAGAATTCTATATCATTGTCGACCAAAAGAGCCTGAACTAACTTTACTGCTAGGCGGAGATTATAGTGAATTTCTCAGACGAGCTTTTTTCGCTTGGGTACCGGTAGCTTTAATAGGGGAAACGAGTCCTCGATTTAACGCCCTCGAAAAGTTCGCCCTGACGAGATATTCTTACCATATGTACGTGAGCTACAAGTTTATCTATTTCCTTCGGAAATCGCACCGCTTCGTGTTAGTGGCATCCTCCCAACCGTTGCTGCGATCTATTTTGCAGGTGAAAAATAATATATAGACGATTTGAAGTAAGAGTTAAATGCGAATGCGCTATTTTAAATTATTGTAGAAGTTGCATCCTTTATCAAGGCTTTACGAAGCCTTGAAAACTAACCGCAGGTGTTAGTTCCATCTAAATTTTTGACTAATTTAGATTTCCTTATCGAAAGTAGAATGTTCTTTAAGAAAAATTTAACTCGATACTTCTTTCATAATAATATTAATTAGCCTCGTTAAATACAAATAACAATTTCGTCATTCCTAAACAGAAAACAAAAGATTCACCGTGGGCGAATTCGGACGGATTTTATATTATAGTCGACAAGAAGACCGAGAATCGAGGCTGTATAAACGCTTACTCTTTTCTCTGGACAGCTTGGGAATTCGACTTGCTCTCCGTTATATTTCCGTGCATCGATCCGGACGATGGGATCGTCTATTACACATATAATCCGTATTCTAATAATACGCCGACCGATTGGGTCGAAGTAGACCGCTTCAAAGGACGGAAAGGCCATCCTTGGATAATATTGAAGAAAAAATATGAACATGGTATTTTCTTTCCGTCTGATAGAACACATTATAAACTAATTCATTTTTGAGTGTTAATGTAAAATATAATTTTTTTGCCTACTCCATTACTTTATATTACATAAATGATTGAAAAACCCTTTGAAATGTTACGCTGACGGCTAAAAATGTATTATTAATTATGCGCGAATGTTACAAGTATATAAATCGCATAATGATTTAAAACTTTAATTAAATTTGAAAGTTATATTAGAAAAAATTATCGTAGCACGCGTTTAATCCATTAGATATATTTAAGAAATTAACAAACAAGCTTTAGGGCGAATTATAAGCTAATAATAAGCAATAAATGTACGAAAGTAGAAAAGCTTATAATATTATTTGTAAAATTCCGTGTTATCTCATTTCGAAACACTAGCCATTTTTTTGAAGAATTTGTACGGCAATTACTGTAGTTTTTTTTTCTTTTAGACAAAGACAAAATATGCAAAAATCTGGATTTCGATAAAACGGCCACTTTGAAAGGCTACGAGGTCCGATTGAACGCCGTCGAGATGGAACCGTTTATAAAAGTCAATTTGAGCGCGACGGATCTGCAGAAATTTCGCGGCGATAACAGCGAGATCATCAAGATACTCTTGATCAAACTGAGAGCATCTCTGAGCGTCGACCTTCACAATGGCAGTATCTACGCGCTCGGCGGCATAGGACCGAACGGTACTCTGATAGGTTTGCTGGCCCCTCTGAGCGACGGCAGAATAGATATTGGCATGAACACGAGAAGCATGCTTATATTGTGGAGAGTCAAGTAAGTGTGAGACGATAGAAATAAATTATATCATCATAGCCTTGTAACAAATATCGTATGTAATAAATATCGCGTCATATCGTATTAAATATAAAAGATTAATATAAAATAATATTTAATAATAATAAGTAGTTATTTTTTAGATACACATATCCCCATTCAAGAGCAGCCCTCTGTGTGATAGCGCAACCGAACCGAGAAATTTCTCAGTTCACCAAGCTGATGAAGTTCATGTCGTCAGAAGTGATAGTGGGAATGGTGATAATGTGTCTGCTGACTTACATAGTATTTACGAAGAGCGAAGGTTATGTAAAAGCCGGGTTACAAGTGATACGACTTATGGTCTGCGTAGGAATTCTACATCCATCCAGAATTAGCTCCACCAGGATCTTCATATGCATGATATTGATCCTGTTCCTCAACATAAACGCTCTATTCCAAAGCCACCTGTCGGCCTTACTCACCGTGCCGGTTTATCATCGCGATATCGACAGCATAGAAAGTATCAGGGTAATATAATAAACCTTTATTTTGCCGCTCGCTTTCGCTCACTTTTCGCACACACGCTGACGAAAATTAGATATTATTATAACTTCTATAATACAATCGCCCTTTCTCCATTTAGGAAAATTAACTTAAAGCTCTTTTCTTCTATAAAGCTGAGATGGAATGTTCTAAATATAGATGGTTAACTAACTACCCCTTTAAATAAAAAGAAAATAATTTTGAAAACAGTGGCATCAGTTTCGCTTTTATTTCGTTATAATTTTGTTTTAAGCTTTATTTGACAGACATGACAAATCTCTTTCGCAATCTAATATAAATTATCTTCGTCTTGAAGTGGAATCGACTGATGCTCACACTGCACACACACATTCGCGGCATCACGTATGTTTAATATAACATATGTGTGCAGGTTTATTAATAATATATTTGATAAGTCAATTATTTTGGTTGTCTTTTTATAGAAATCCGGTTACACCATATATGGACCGCAACAGTTGAAAATGTTGTTAAACGATCCTGTATTGGAATCGCGTTACGTGTCGGTCACGTATGAGGAGTGTAAGAAATTTGTTGAGAATTCGACGACCGCTGTGTGCTTTGGGGAATGTCACCACTTCTACTACAGGATCAAGGGTCAAGACCTTATTAGATCAAGAAAACTGATTGAGATGACACAATCATATGTCACTCGCGAAAATTGGCCATTGTACCAACGGGTGAATGATATTATTCAACAGATGATGCAGGCCGGCTTGATCCTTAAATCCCGAGCCGACTTTATCGCGGAGGTAAAACGTGAGAGAGCTAGGAAAATTGCGAAGATGAAAGACTTCAAAGTAATGTTGCTGAAGCAGCTCGCGTTCAGCTTTTATTTTCTCATAATAGGATACACTTGCGCCACTATAGCCTTCATATTAGAATTAGTAGCGGGTCGATCTGCACCCAGACCTAAGAACCAAATGATCAAAAATAATACAGAAAAGAAACAAAAAGCTGGAATAATCAGTAAAATCCCGAAAATGTTAGCTTGGAATTAAGAAATCAACTTTTCGTACGATTTACTCTTGAAGCTTTTTTTTTATAGATATTAACTTTTGCAAAAAAGGTAACAAAATGCTTCATTAGTTGCATGTCACACAAGATGTTAAGCTACTATTATTTATATATATTGTGACATTTTCTACTATTGTAGGGACATTGACACTTGTAATCACATAAATTTCTTGTAAACGTGTATTGCTGAAAAATTTTATTGTTCTTACACATGCATCAAAATCACCCGACTATTACCTCCTCCCTTCGTATATCACATTTTATTTAATACGAGCAGTTAGTACAGTACGCAAGTTTTTCAAAATAAAAATGTATAATATTAATAATAGTGACACACCTAAACCAGTTTTCTAAATATTTTATAACATTTATTAATTAGAATAAATACGACATAATAATTTTGGTATCTATGTGTCGAAAATTTTACATAATTATTATTAATAAGCAAAAGATTTACGTGTACCTATACGTTTGTTGTATATAACTAATATAGAAAAACACAATATTAAACATAAATGCGATATGCAATACTTATATATAGACAGAATTTTATACGATATCTTGTATTTGTATTTAAGCAGAAAATTTATAATATACGAATAAATACTTTTCGGGATACTATATTCAAATAAAATTGAAAGGTCGATTTCTTATGGCCTTACAATTATGACTAAAACTTTGTTACGTGCAATGGCCTTTACAAAGTTAGCTACAAAACGACATACAGAATACCGAAAATACCGAAATACACAATCTTCCATGACCTGCACATGCGCGCATAGGCAAAGATAGAAGGGGCCCACATGCAGCGTTCTCTTTCTATTCCTCTATCGCTTTTTCAGCTCGCTTGCGCACTCTATTCTTATATCTCTGTGGCGACTTCCGCCGGCTTCAGAAAGGAATGGACGCTCTCAGTAAAAGTCGCGCTTGAGTCGTGGACGTGTTCGAACACGTGTTTTGTCCTGAATAAATTTTGGAAGATTGCTGATGCAATTACAATTTCCACTCAGACTTCCAGTAATTTTTACTCAGATTTCGCTACGCAATCAGTGATTCAGACTGTTAAACAAACAGTAGCAAATCTGGCCGTATTCGTATTGTCTGCTGAAAAACGGCAGGAGCCAATATAAAAATAGGAAGAAGAAGGAGGAGGAGGCTGCTCTCTGGTTTCTCAGGTTTCTCTATTCTCGTTGGTTGAGAAGAAGAAGGAGCAAGGGGCGTTTCGCGCTTTTCATCATTGAAAATATAATTTTCGTTCACGGAGCAGCACGAAGAAATACAAAATGCAGTCATATATGTGGACCAACACACATGTAAGTGATGTTTTCTAACCTAGCTTGTGTGCGTGTGTATGTGTATTTGTATAACTGTTAAATAAAAAAAAATTCTTTGTTTTCAGTTTGACATATTAAAAGCGGCTGTAGCGAAATATGGCGAACACCAGTGGGGCCATGTTGCCACACTGTTACCCGGGCATAATGCCATGATGTGTGAGGCACGCTGGCGCCAATTGCAATTACTGTGAGTAACATCAGGCGTTCTATTCGAGTAGAACAATCCACTGTGATTAATATACTTGTACTAATTGCATTGAATTATTTCAGTGAACAAGCGCAAAAGGGAGAAGAAGCAAGACCAGACCCTAAAGATATGGATCAAGATGGTAGGTTGAAAACTATCGTTAATAACACATTTTACAGTAGAACTAATTATACTTTATAAACTGTATGCAGTGTCCATCGTAACGGTCCCCACGATATTTGAAACCCTTTCGACAGTTAAGAAAAAAATTGTAAGGTGTTATACTTTGAGATTTACCAGTAGCAGTTATAGTACTTATAAGCTCTGACTAGAAATGTAAACACTGAAAGTTGTCTGGGAACAATGTTCGCCTTATAAATACATCATATTAGTATTTTTTAAGCCTTCTTTTGAATTAGATATTAATTGTTTGATATTAAATATCAATAGAAGTCACATTTCTGATAGTGTGTAAAGTCCCCTACAATATCATGAAGGAAAAGGAGCATGGTGCCATTTAAAAAATTCAAGATGATGATTTTTTATATAAAAAAAATTTGTTTTCCAATTTTCTTTTATTTGCAGTTGTAGCTTACACGAAACAGATGAATGTTTACCTTACAATCTTTTTTTTTTTTTTTTTAAACGTTGAAAGTATCTTAAAAATCGTGTGGACCATTAGGATGAATACTCTGTATATTTTTAAAATTGTATATTTGCACAACGTACGTAAGTTTCTAATAATATTGTGTTTCTTCACAGAATTGGAGATGTTGCGGATATTTGTTCGAGATGTTGGAGATGTCGGAGATGTCGTCGCCAGGGTCACGCACCAGGCTGGCAAATTATGTATTCGATAACGTTTAATTATTAATTCAATTTTAAAGAATATTTTTTATGTTTTCTAAAGATAATAAAATATATACATAAAAAGCTGACATTAACAATTTTCACTGGTTTCTGGTCAAAAAATCCCGAAAAAAAGCGCATTTTACTCCCTTAATGTATATATAAGTAATTATATATTATATATTTTTCTTAAATTAATTAATTGTCTTATATGATATGCTGTTAAAATATTTTTTTAATAATGTATAATCAATTACTTTGAATTCTGTTAAACATCCAAATACTGAAATGTCACGTGGAACAGAACTGTAGCCGTTGTATTTTCACACAACGCGGAAAAGTAAATGGAGAATTCACATCGCGTTACAGCGGCCACCGGAAGTCATGTCCCGTCCTGATGCTGCACCTGAGAAAGTGGACATAGCACGGACGCAAACCCATGTACCGTTACCGAGCGAAACGGACGGTTAACGTCCAACTTTCTCAGGGGGCAGGCCGAAAATAGGCAACGTCTTAAAGGTGATCCTAAGGGCCTAAGCAGAATGGCTGTTTTAGGGCCTTGGCACATAGAAAAACTTAAGGGGATGCTGGAGCCGTTGCCGAACTCGATACACATTAAATACACATTAAAAAATGTAGTATTGTATACTATATATTTATCAATAAAGTAACAATTTTCTTAACATGACTATTATAATGTTGTAATTTATGTCACTAAAGGCTAAGAAACTAAAATTCGTGTCACAAATCTGATTTGCAGCTTCTGTTCTTTTTTTTGTATTTTCTTATATATACATATATTAACATAAAATTTCGACAATTTCGTATCGACAATTTGTTATCTAGCTATGTGTCGAAAAAATTTTAGATAATTTTTATTAATAAGCAAAAAATTTATACGTATATATACGTACAACTTTATCAACATAACGAATTTTGTCAGTTTCCAAGAAATTTCTCAATTATCAAGAATATTTTACATTTCCAAGAATTTCTCGAATTTCTAAGAATTCGGGCTTTCAAATCGTGAAAATCAAGTCTGAAAAATTGACAAAGTATTGCAATATAATTAGGAATAATCAGGAACAAAGTGAAATAAATCATAACTTCAAGCGTTTCAATTCCAAAAATATCTTTATTATTTATTTCTTACATTTACATTACGAGTAAGACTATGTGATCATATATACATACATCTGCAAATGTGCGGGATAATGGAAGGATGGATGAGGTTGTCGGCAGAAAAGAACTCTCCCCTTAATTTGGTCAATATTTTATTTCTTCCTTCATTTTAGTTTAAACAATTTGTTCATTCGGGGAAGTGTCCCCGTAAAATGAATATGATATAGTAAATATGTTCCTTTTTTTACAATTTATACCATATACACAATGATGATAATAATAATAATAATAATAATAATAATAATAATAATAATTAATAAGAATCTTAAACATAATAATATATAATAATCAAAATAATTAATAATAATTAGAATATAATAGTAATAATGCTAAATCTAAGGCGCAAAACATAAACAAAAATATAGGGTACACGTTATAGTGAAACCGTCCCCATTAAACGACGGCATTTATGCTATGTATGTACGCATTTACAGACCGCTCATCAACTGCAACGTCATTTCATGACAACATCCTCGTCTCACATTAATTTATTATTTTTAGTAAAGGCTCGCTCTCTTTCTCTCTCGCTCGCTCTCTCTCGCTCCCACTCTCTCAATCCGTTTAAGCTGAGATTACTATAAAATAGGTAAAAAAGCCCTGTTTCACAAAATATCTCGCAAATATATAGATATATATATGTATATGTATATATTGTCTTTCTCTTCCCACGTTTTATCTCCCCTGTCGCCGTTGTCTCACGTGATACGTTTTCATCATTATTTTGTCTTCCTCTCTTTTGCGTATGGTGTAAGAGTCAAAAGCTGCACCGATTCGTCGAGGAAATGCGCGTTTCGCGAAAGAAGCGAAAAGAAAAACGAAATGCGTGCAAAGTGACGAAAGACATCAGCTGATCAGACGCGCATAGAGCGAAATTAAGACGCGAGCCGAAGGACGTTATCTTGGCTCGCGTCCGATCGACTGAAAAATTATAAACTGGCGAGATCTCTCGAAAGGAAAACGAAAGAAGAGCACGACGCAGAACGTCTTATCTCGACGCGATTGTCCTTTCGTCTCTTTTTAATTTACGATGTCAATTTGCACGGAGCTTCTTTTGGCAACGTGAGTAATAAAAGGGGATGGAATAGTGTAATTATTAAAGTTCTGCATTTTTTTTTTATATTGATTACTTGGTGTACAAGGTGAGGCATCTGGAACGTTTTATACGAGATACATTTGTCGAAGGAATATTACAAGTCACTTCGTGCGTCCGCTATGTGTAAATTTTGTACTTCCTTCCCTCCGCTACATGTCGAAAGATGTGTGTACGTGTTTGCGTGCACTAAATAAATAATCCGCAATTAACGAGGAAGTTGCATTTTTACGATGGACAATGCGCACGGCCGAAAAACGTTGATCGTTGACGATATCGCTAAGATAGTTTTTGAGAGATTCGCATAATTAAATGTGATGCATTTTTTTTTATTATTCACATGATTAACGCGATATTATAATGCGATCCAAAAATTGCATAAGTAAAGTTCGCATCGAAATAAATCAAATTCTATTGCGCTTCTCCAAATTTTGACAAGTAAATGACGAGTTTCCGACAATTACGTCAAACACGACTTGTAGAAAAACGTAAATTTCTTCAGTTGCATTACTGTTGCAACTGCATATTAAATTTTAGTATACGTTTTTAGCAATAAATCCTTGTTTCTTACGCATTTTGATAATTTTTCCCGATGCCAATCGATATGTACGTAAAAAAAAAGGTAGAAAGAAAGTAGAAGAGATTCGGTCGGGGATGTTTTACACGCGAATATATCTCTTCAGTCGTTCTTTCTCCGCTCGAGAATAAGCGTCGGAGCTACTCTAGGTGACAACTGAAAGACTTCTCTATCAAGTTTTGCAATCTTCGGATGATCTAAGTGACAATGACTCGACCGGGCACATTTTGTATGTATGTACGTGTATGTGTGTAATTAATTTTCGTGTAATTAACGTGTCTCCCGGAAATTATGCGTATGCGTGTCAGCCTCCGCGCCAATAAATACAATAATTAATTAACGATAAAAATAAATACGAAGCAAATAGGTAATTATATCTCATTAAGCGATATAATTTGGTCTCTCCTTGGTGCGGTTTGCTCATTCACGTGTCCTCCGACTCCACTCCCCTGGTCTCTCTCAATTCTCTAATTAATTCTGCCTACTTCTCGCTTTCTATCTACCCTTCCGGCTATCTGTCTGTCTGCCTGTCACTAAACGATTTGTTAAGTATGTCCAGCGAACGTGTAATTAGTCAATGTGGCGTGTTCGTGTGTGTATATATATATATATATCTATATGTATATATATACATATATATCTCAGCACGTGTACGTCGCATGGTCGTAATGCCAATTAGAGACGGCCGTCTGTCGCGTATATTGCTTGCTCGGCTCGGCGAAACTCCGCGTCGCACGAAGGGAGGGTAGATCGCTCTAAGCGTTTTGTCGCAAATATCGTGACAAAAACAAAAAAGAAAGAGAGAGGTAACCGCGTTAAAAAAATATCCGACTCCCGTATCGTTTCAATAGTCGATCGGGCCGCGTGACGGGCACGCGTTTGGAAGCGCCTGCGGCGAGCTGATAAGTGATAACTCGGTAATGGGGAGATCCCCTTTTTTTTACGTTTTTCTACCCTCGCCGTCGTACGCGGAGTCGCGTCCGTGTGGTATACGTGTCGCGTCGCGTCGTCGTTACGAACGCACATTAGTCGACGCAATTAGTCGGATTACTTGTGCATTGCCTCCGGTACCAACCAACAGCATACGATTGCTTCGCCAACTTCGGAATACGCTCCGCCGTTAAACCACCCTGTCCGCTCGTCCGTCCGCGAAATAGCGTCCGCAACCATCGCCGCGTGTCGTCGTCGGTTCGCTCTATTCGCAGGAGCTCGGTTTCAGACCACGTCCCGGATAAGAGAGAGAGAAAAAGGAAAGGCCCGACGATTTAAAATTTATCGCAACGGAATACAAGAATACAATTTCAGTAATTGCTAACAGAAAACGTAATGTTATATATATAATATAAATAACACGTAATTACAATGTCGTATGACGTAATTAAATATTAATATAATTAAACTTTTAAATAAGCTAAATACAATAAATCCAATGATTTATTAAATTTATTGTATTAGCTTTTGTTACTATATTAATAATTTATTATATTTAATTACATTAATAATTTAATAATTTTATTATAATTAATAAATAATATATTAACATAAAATTATATATGCAATTTCTCGACTATTCTACATTTATGGTTTATCTGACCGTGAAAACCGTTTCCGCAGACAGGGATGTCTCAAACCGAGCTCTTTCACGTAGAATAGCGTCGTGAACAAAAAGGACGATCAAAGGAACTCCACCTATTATTATAGAGAACATTATCGGAGGACTTTGATGAGAGTATGCGAGGAATAATACGGTCAATCTGCGAGGTCTTGCTTTAAAATCAACCGATGTCGTGGCTATCCGAAGATGCGAACTCGCGCCGCGCGCAATATTTCACCCTCTTCTTTTTTTTTGGCACAATCGCGACGGACAGGGAAGTTTCGCAGCGGTAAAACGTCCGTTTGTATTCGGAGAATTAGATAGTACACAATACGTCCCATACGAATATAGGAAAATAATTATCGCGTATAATCATCAATGTAATAATTATCAATAATGTAATAATATATGATATAATCGTAATTAAGATTGCGTATGTGTATACCTCTCGTCTCTTTAATATATATATGTGTATGTATATGTATATACACGCAATGTACTGTGTGTTGTATGTATATATACATATATATGTATAAATATTTTACAAGGAGTGTGGTGTGTGATAGGGGGGAGGGTGTGGGGGGGGGCTAAGAAGACCAAAATCAAACGGCGCTAATTAAGCTCTCTCTATTAAGGTCCTTTACAGATACGAGGGCGATATCTGTCTCTGCGCGACCGTGTCCTGCCCGATCGAAAAACCCCAGCTTAGCTTCGCGATGAAAGTTAGAAATAATGTACATTTCTTCAGTATGTGTGTGTGACGCGCACGTCTCCGCTTTCCACCTCCCACGCATCACTTCATCTCGTCTTTATACGTTCTCTCACTCAAATATCTCGAAAAAAAGGATAACAGCATATTATTCGTAACGTAATAATCATTACGCAGTGAAAAATAGTAACACATCGTTACTGTTACCATTATTAATTCTATGCCTATTATAATTATTATTACGATCATTATTATTATTATTACCGATTGTAACTGTTATCGTCTAGCGCCAATAATATCATCAGTGTTAACAATAACAGTAACGATGATATTGATAATAGCTTAATAGAATAATAGCAAAAACATCGCACGATTCAACCACGTTGATTGATACATAAAATGGAGAGAAGGGAGGCGAAAAAGAAAAAGAAACGTAAGGAAACGTAAAGAACCTACAAAAGAACCAGAAAGTGGCGAATGCTTTCCGATCGAAATTCGCGCTGCGGCGCCCTACGGAGCGACAGCACCCTTTGCTTATCTTTGGAAGTCATACAGGAACATACATCAGCCCGAAATCATCGAAAAGAACGTTATAAAAAGGAAAATCTATCTAAAAACCAATAATTATCTAACATAAACCGACAATCTTTTCCGCACGTCATAAAGACACATTCTTTGCATGTGCTCGTAAATAACAATTCCACCGTTTTTCATTTTCTTGAAAATTATGCCGAACTTCGACTTAGTGTCTCGTCAAATTTGCGTTCTTTCTTTTTTCTTTTTCTTTTTTTTTTTAGAGCGGTCGGCCTGGCGGGAAAATGGGCCTGATATATGTATCTGCTATAAATGTGTCTCGAAAATATTCTTGAAGCTCCTTAATAGACTTCTTTTTCTTTTTTTTTTTTTTACTTTTAACTTTTAGTCTCTTCTCTTTATCCTTTAGCACTCGCGAAATATAAAATTGTATCCCGTGAACCATTGGACCGCGCTTAGTAACTATGGGCCGTCGTGATCCCGCCAATCCGCCTGCGTTTTCTCTTCGTTATCTTTCCTGATGTTGCTAACAGAGCACATCAGCAACGAGACAACAACGCGATTTTGTAAATTAAACGAATGATAATTGGTCCTACGGTTTCGGGGAATATTGCCGGTTATTCTTCGGCTGGGTAACGTTCGTTAATCACTTAAGAGAGAATTAAGTTTAGATTTCGGATATGTATTAAAACTACGCGATCGTGTTTCGATCTTATATTTGATAAAAATCCCTTCGATTCGTGAATTCGGATTTCGCAAGTTTGTTTCGTCAAATTCGGCATTTTATCGAGAAAATGAAACTCGGAACGATTACCGAGTACGTACTTTCCCGCTGCAATCCACTCGTTGTCGATTCGTTAATTGAATGCGGGGGAAGAGATGCGTTTGAGACATGAGGCGAATCAAATCACTGGTAAAACTCGAAATAACGAAGCTACCGTGACGCGTTCAGAATTTTTCTCGGCACGATTCGATGATCGAGAAGCGATCGTAAGAACGGGGACAGATCGAAAAACTCGTCTGAGAGAGTAACGTGAACGCACGAACGGGCCATTCTCAAAGAAAGAAAGCGCGGAGAGCATATTTTTCTTTCGGAACTAAATTCAACGGACATTTCGTTATGTATTGATTCGTTACATATTCTCATATCCCTCTTTTTTCCTATTTGTTAATCTCTTACCCGATTCTGGACAAGATCTGTGGTAGCAAAAATTGGGGCGGGCCGATCTACCGCGAACTCGACAACGGTAGACCGCCCTCAAGACGGCGGCACTCACAAATATCTATTTACAAAAATATACACATGAGCAACTTGCTTATCCGCTTGCGCTTGTTCTTTTTCTCATTGTTTTCCATCGTTAGCATCTCATGCCGTGCGCGCAAGAGGATATTCACCTCTTCGGCATCCGGTAGACGGGCGAAATTCATTCGCGATCAGCAATCTCGAATACTGTATTTGTTACTTATTATTCGCGAATACATTTTGCCCGTCACACCGTTCACCACGCACTTTTAGCATGCGTTTTATTTCGCTTTGTTCTTCCCTCGCTTGCGTTTCATTAAATCATGCTATTGGTATATGCGTGTATGTGGTATGTCATTATTTTTTCCTTCTTTACTTTTCAATCGCACTAGAACCTCTACTTGTTTCTCCCGGTTTTAACTCTAGATAATGTAAATAATATGTATTGGTATAGTCGCATCTGTTTACTGCTTTTCCTGTTTGCATATTAATTACTCTAATCTAAATTACTTCCCCCGTGATCTATCTACAAAAAAGAGTCGTGTGCTTCGCACGCAAACGTTAGACTATAGTTTAACTATAGCACATCGCTTGATCCTGGTTGTTGATCCTGTTGCTCGCGCATCTTTCCACCGAAAAACACTCTAATCCTGTGTCCGCTCTCTTCCTCTTTCTCTTTCTCATTTTATCACGATTTCTTCTCCTATTCGCGAATACAACTGTCGTCTGTTCCCCTATACTGAAACGCGGCGCCGGCGCGCGAGATGCATTATCTCTCTTCGCGTCATTAAATATATTCTTATCTTTATAACTATTTATATATATTTATATAGGTAATAAACTATATATATATTAAATATGTATATATCCCTTATATTCATCGCACTTGAATCGCCGAAACGATACTCATGCTTCAGGTAACGTCGGCTGTGGGCGCACCGTGAAGCGAGAACACACGGGCGCTTTTTACGTGGCACTTACTACCCATTTAGTGGTTTTCACTTTTTTTTCTCATTTTTTCCTTTTTCGGTCATTATCTTTCCCTCACTTATTCCCCTCTTTCCTATTTTCCTCCGATTCTCCCCCCTCCCTCTCGAACTCGCGTCGATATCTATGCGTTAACTTACAAAAGCGGACACTTCGGAAAAATAGACACGAGTTATCACGGCTCGCTAGAAATCTAATGCACTCGCATCGTCGCACGCGAGCGTCTCGATATCATCCCCCCCCCCCCCCCCCGCCGATTCTCCCCTGCGCCTCGAGAGTAAGTAACACGTGCTCTAAACAAAGTGCACGAGGTTCGTTTATGCACCGTGGTAAGATAAAGCGACTCCCCTCCCTCGGTCGGCCGCCTTTTCCCCTCGCCCCCTCAGGCACGCGCTTTGCAATTGACTATAAACTTGCTGCTAAATTTATATCAAGAATGCCTCCACGTCGTCCGACTAAAGGAGACCTGCTCACGAGCTGCTCCCGTTTTTCTCTCCTTTTTCTACATTGCCGTGACCCTCGTTATCGATTCGATCGCACCCCCGAGACCACTTCTCGCAGAGAAAATAGTCCATGATTTCGCTATATCACCGCTATCGCACCTTCCCGTTTCTCACGTCTCCCTGCATCGCTGGGTTGTTGATTGACGTCACAATGATTGACGCAACGACGCTACGCAACTACGTGTACATGGTCGGGTAAGTGACTATGTTTTGAGGAAGAGAAGTAATGTAGTTTGGGGTGGGTGGTCGGGGGCTGTGCCACTGTGGTCAGAGAGCTCGTAACTTCTTTATACCCGCTTGAACGTAACGCACGAGCTCGCGTAGCGAGCTATACGATGTCAGGGGTCCCAATCTTCGATCCAAGTCGATGAAAAAGCCTGAAAGTACGAGAAAAAACAGCCATTACAAAAGCGAAACGAGATTCATTAGATTCAGTCTTTATTTCTCTACGTACTTCTATTCTCCTCCTGTTTCGCCTGCTTTATTGCCTGTTCCCAAAGGTCATGGCCATTCATAAGTAAACCTGAATACTGATTTTGCTTTATCATTGCATTGTAGACGTGCACAGGCACGCTAATGTATTGGCCATTGACCGATGTTGCCGGATGTTGCCCACCGCTGCTGTATCCGGAGGAACTTTGACTACCGACGGAACCTACAGAACCGGCGGGCGACGGTGTAGGCGAAAGAGAAGGCGTACCTTGTCCCTCCCCCTGAGCAGGCGTTGTCTGAGCTGCTGATTGCTGTGATTGCTAAAATGATTTTTTTCAACAATTATAACTCACGCGCAGATTTAAATTGTAATAAAATAAAAATTGTAATATGTTTGAAGTAATTAATGTATTGAATGTGAAATGAGATGATCCAGATAATAAAAAATATTCACCTTTTGATTGAAATCGTTGACGATCTTCTGAACCTCTTTCATCTCTTGTTTGCGCATATTATAAAGTTTGGAGTACAAGCGTGACTGGCACCAAAGGCTATAAAGACAAATCGCAATTTTGAGACGTGTCCGCTTATGCAATGCTGTACGATTCAAAGAGGAAGCCAGGTACACTCACCTCAGGATGGCCAGCTTAGTGTGTATACTGTTCTCGGGTGAGTTGTTGGATTGGCTCTTGAATTTCGACGAGATGTATCTGCGGAACAAAGAGAAAATCGCTTTAATTAGCAAGCTTTCTCCTATTTTTTTTATCATACGCGTACGCGTCTTAATTAGAAATGTACTTACTTGATGAGACTAAGAGTATCTTTGTACATAGTATACGAGGCTTTTTCCGTAACTTGGTCTGATTCCATCGCGTCGCCCGTTAGAAGGAAGTACAGAGCGGCCTCCAGATACATCATGCCCTGTGCCGTAAGATCATTCTCCTCGTCGGCATTGTGCTTTAGTCGCTTAGCTTCGGTCAGGTACTGGTCGTGGTCCCTGAAATATAAATATATGCTGTCATACATAAAAAAAATCAATTAGTTCATGAGGAAAAGCATAAAAATACTATTATATCATGCTAGATCTAATTTGAGCTTAGTTTATATTCAAAATCGATTATGATAAAGCCTGAGCATCGTGCGTAAACAAACAGCTTACCTATCCTGATCTTCTAATATTTCATTCTGAGGATCGAAGTAAGAATAGTAGACGCGCTGAGCTGGAAGAGGTGGTGGTGGTAATAAACTTGTATCTTGTTTCTCGTCCCTCTCGTGATTTGTCGGTTGAATATCACTTTGCTGTGGAATATTAAAAGATAACATGTACAAGTTTTTCCATTATACTGCAATACATAATTAGAAAATAAACAACTTAATTTTATTTTAAATATATTTTTTATAAAAAAAATATATTATCCAGAAAATTAGCATTGTTACATTGGCAGCATGCTTGACACATTAGCATGCTTCCATTAAATTAAGTAATAAAAGTATTACAACTATAAAACATGACAACTACTTTTAGAATTACTTATATAACCGTTTTCTTCTCAATTTCTTCGCTCGTCGATTACAATATCAAGAAGTAAAGCATATTAAGTATAAAATTATATGAATAAAAGTTGAAAGATAATTACATTCAAAACTGCTTAAAGTTAAATACGTAAGTTGTAATACTTTTCAATTGAGTACTTAACTTTGTCCTAGATTTATACCTGACTGGACATTAATCCGTCGTTTGTGACATGCCTCCGTTGTCTTTTGCGGCTCCTGTCCTTATGCTCGGACGAACTCTTCGTTTTCGCGTCCATCGAACACTGAACAGGGCTCAAACTGGACACGGAACTGCAACTCGGATTACGTTTCCTCTTGAGTGCATTACCGATCGCACCGGTACCACTAGCACTTCCAACACCTCCGAGAATAACACCGCCGCTCTTCGAGTCCGACGATATCGGCTGGCCTTTGATCACAGAACGTGAACTCCTACCGTCACCCTCGCCCAACAGTCCATCAGAACGGTGAATCCTCGCGCGATCTGACACGACCTGCTGCTGCGGGGGTGGCGTGTCTATGATCTCACCCTCCTCTGGCGTGGACGGCCTCGGTGGTTGCGAAGTCGCCAAGCTAGAGGACGGTCTCTGCCTCGAAGACGGCCTGGTGTCGGGCAATTCCGTACGCTGTCGTAACTCTTGCCCTCTCGATAGTTGCAGTAATTGCGAGGATATCCTGGCGAGATCGATCTTGCACACGAGACTCGGTACGCCATTCACGTGTGTGAGTGCTAGAGGCGAGCGCAGAAGAATATTGTTTCCACCACTGGACGTCCGCGAGGACGGTCTTTTGTATGGGCTGTCCCCGCCGGTCGGCGTGTGCGTAGCAGAATTACTCGTGTACTCTTCCACGTAGATACCGCATTTACCACCACCTTTTCCACCTTTTCCACCTTTTCCACCACCCTTCCCGCCGCCCTTCGACGTAGAGAAGACGTGGCGCAGCGTGTCGCTTTTCTTCTTGTCCTGTACGTTGCCGGCGTCGTCCTCTTGCAGTTTCGACGCCGGGCTGTTATCGCTATCAGAGTTATCAGGCGAGGTCGTCCTCGTTGGTGGTGCTCGCGGCCTGGGTGGCACTCTGATATTTATAATACTTAGATCAATAATTTAATTTATTAGTCTCGTTGTCGTGCCAAAAAAAAACGCAAGTAGAAAAATAAAAAGGAAAGAAGTTTGAAAATTAATTTAAATCTTAAATATTGATGAACATATCTTAGAACAGAAAGTGTTGCGTTATTATTATTGCAAAAATTATTTATATCTTCGTTGAAACAAAAGCAAGACACGAAAAAATTAAGTGGACATTTGCAAGATTTTCTTTCTAAAAAGGTCGCGCCTCAATGGAAATAAATGTACAATTTATAACACCTTTTTTTTAGAAAGAAAATCTTGCAAATGTTCACAAAAGATCGATAGCTAATGCGTTGGAATTGTGAAGAATATTTACCTAGCGACTTTGATGCGATTAGTTCTTACAGACACCTCCGTTTCGCTGTCGGAGTCCGAACCGCCGACAACGTTGGCCACTCTCGACCTCGGCTGCCTGGGCTTGCCCTTGGCGGAATTTTTCTTCTGGTCTTGCTTCTTCGGCGAGTCCAACAGATTGCTCCGCTTGATGGGGGGAACTCTTGTCCATCGCGCGGCGTCGTCCTCGGAGGCACTGTGATTATTTTTCCTGTTCGGTGGCGAACTCTCATCGTCGCTGGACGACACGCTCAGTCTCGATCTCTTTTCGATTTCTTTTCTCGTCGGTACCACGGCCGACACTTTGGTAGGTCGACGATCGCTGTCGGAATCACTGTGCGATCTCGAGTCGTTGTCGTCGTCGCTCGTGGGCACCATTTCCTTCGATTTCGGTTGCTTCTTCTTGACGAGTGGCGACCGTTTTCTGGAAGTGGCGACTGTTCTCGTCCGGCTGCGCGGTTTGCCGTTCTTCAGACTCTCGTCCGATGTCCGATGACTGCGTTTCGGGCTCTTGATGGATTTCCTGGGTCGCCCGGGTCGTTTTCTAGTATCGGCCACTTTCGGCTTTTCCGTCTGGGCGCGATTATCTTCGACCAGCTTATGAACCTTCTCCTGATCGGAGTGATGATCGCTGTCGCTGAGGGAACTCATGTTGTGAGTCCTCTTCAAGGCCTCGTCGAGCTGCCAATCGCGGGGCTGTTCCCTGTGCGACCTGCTGGTCTCCGTCTTTATCTCGAGCGTATTCTCCCGCCTGGCGTTATCCTGCAAAACAATACAGTTCCTTCTTCAAAGAAAATTCCCTGACATAACTTCTTATAATTATATAATTGAAACGTATCTACTTTTATAAACTATACTAAAAAGCTTTAAAACTTTTTTTCTCAAAACTTCCCGAAAAATTTTCAGATATATTGGTTCTCAAAATACTGCTTCACTTTAATCCGCGCAGATAGTCCAATCTTACCTGAGCCGGCTTCGACTCGGAGTTCTGTTCGCCATGCTGTACCGCCGTCTTGTTGAAGAAAGAACTGAGATCCCAGCGACGTTCCTCCACAGCGGGCGGCGGTTCCTCGACCAAATTCTCCTGCTTCGGCGAGACCGAGGGCGGCGTCGTGGGCCCCTTGGACGGCGGTGGCGCCGACGCCAGGTCGTCCTCGTCCTCGGAGTCGTCGCTGCTGTCCGAGCCGGAATCCGAGCCGGAGTCCGAGCTCGAGCTGGCGCTTCCGGAGCTCTGCGGCGCCTCGGCTGGACTCGACGGCTGGCCGACTACGACCGGATTCGTCGGGGAGCACGCGGATGGCAGGGGATGATTGAGAACAGGTGGAGGAGGAGACAGCTCTCGCTTCGGCGTCACCCGCTTCGGGGGCGGTGACGGGTACCTGGGCGGGCTGATCGGCCGCGGGGGTGACAACGGGCCCACGGGTGACATGACCATGGGCGACATGGGTGTCAGAGGCGGCGGCGCCGACGTCATCAACGGCGTCGATAGACTGTAAGGACGCGAGATCAAACGATGCTCAATATTGGACACCGTGATTTTCGATAAAGATATCGAAACGCTGGAAATCGTAGAAATCTCTCGTTGGCCAATTGCTCTAGCACATTTTTAAATTTTGAGACCGTGAAATTTCGAATGTACTCAAATTGCGTGTATACTCGAAAAAAATTTATGTGCAGGCACTTAAGAAAGGTTTGGAATTTTTCAAAAAAATTATTTTACTATTTTTCACAGCGCTGTTTTCATTTTCAAGCGCGTGAAAAGAAATAAGCACTCAATTATTTAAAATATTATATCTATTTAAATGTTCGTGCCGAAAGCATGATTTTGAAGAAATCATGAGATATAGAAGAAACGTTTTAAGAATTTCAAAACTCCCTTTTTTAAGTCTCTGAATATATAAGAAAAAAAAAACAATTTCGACAATTGAGGATAAGTATTTTTTTATCTTTAATTGCTTATGATCCTAGTTAATTTCTGCAAACAAAAGTCAGATACTTACACAACCGTGAGATCCGGACTCCTGTTTGCTCTCGTCGGCCTCGACAATATTTCCTGGGAATAAAGAAGACCACCATTAGTAATTTCGCCGTGAAATAAAGTGGAACGGAATTTTTCTTCGCTGCGATGAACAACCATTTAGTTCTTCGTCAAACGCGACTCGATCGTATCGGTTTGCGAAAGTGCTCTGCGGTATCGCAAGAAGCCAACGGAAAAAACAAACTCGAAGGCGAAAGTGCAGCTAATCGCGTTCAGCTTCCATAGTTCAAAAATTACGCTTCTGAAGTTAACAGCGCCCATTTTCTCATTACAATATTAAACAATTAATGTTTAATTTAATAACAAATATTAATTCATAATTCACTTAATTTCATAATTAGCATGAAATATCTATAATAAAATTTATTTAATAACACGCACCTAACAAAATATTGAATATCTCTTGAGGTATACGTTACCTTATTCTCTTCATCCTCGCTATCCGACAGACTCAGATCCCGCGCGAGATCCCTGCAACAAAAAGAAAGCACGGTTCAATTTTATTCCGAGGTTGAGAATCGTTGAGTCGTGTGATTCACCGAAGTGCCTTAGCGAAGCGAACGCTAAGAGGGATTTATATCTCGCTGTTTAACGCGATCCCTCTGAAATCGTTCGAGCGAAATCCCACTCGTTAAACAAGGAAACCCGCTCGACGCGATTACGGACGCGAGAGAGATTCTCAACGGCGGAGGCGGAGGCGGCGGCGACGGTGACGGTAGCAGCCGGCAGAAAGCGGAGATAATTTGATATCAAGAGCGAAGTGCATTCTCGATTAGAATCCAAGTCGGAGCGAGAGAAATGCGTGCGAAGAATACACGCGCGACTCTGCAACCTGTGGAGCACCGCGTATTAAGGAACAATCGTTCATTGATCCTCGGAGCGCGCCGTTCTCGCGCGTCCGCGAGTACACTTCGTCTCTCTCCCATCCGTTAGAGTTTCTTTCCATCGTCCTCCATTGAAAAGCTCAAGGCTGGAGTTTCGATTGGACTCGAATTGGAGATTAGAAAAATAGGAAAATCCCCAAATAAAGTTCACTTGACGACCAAAAACAAATCCTCCAAATTAAGACAATAAAAAAAAAACACAAATGTATCCACGTTATTATCTTAGCAAGTGATTTAGGACGCAGAAAAATCGCACCGAATTACCGAAATTTCTCGTTTGAAGTTTGTTCGAAGTGTATTGTGCGCTTTAAAGACAACTAAAGGTTTGAAAAATTAGCGCGATGGTTAAAAAGCGGTGGGATATATAACGCGTGCTACTTCAACGTTGTATTAAATTACACGTGAGATAATTTATTGCTTTTTGAGAGTGCTTAAATGCATTAAAAAGTTGGGATATTAATTCCAAGTCACGTCTTTCATTATCTTCTCTCTGTATCGCTCTCGCTTAATTTAATAAAGTGGATAATAACAGCGTACAGCTCTTGGACAAGGTCGTGCTTATGCAGACGGCAAAAAATGAGATTCCTTTACAATCGATCCAACACATACACACAATTACCTATACGCTTAGGTTCTAATGCCTCTTCAACGTTAAAGACTTTTCGCGCGACAAATAAAGCGCGGGAAGAAAAAAAAAACATTTTCGCGAACGTAACGGTCGAGATTTGAGCCGAGACCCCGTATGAAGAAAAGCAGAATGGCCAAAGTAATTGGCTCCCGAGTAAAGCTCGGGCAACGTCGCGCGATTCCCAGAGATTACCTCGCTCTCGACGAAACGCTTCGGACAAACTGTTATACGGCGATCGCAATTACCTGCTTCTATGTCATTAAGCAAATACCTACGTCGTTTATCAGTCTGCCCTTGGAATTAGCCGCGTTTAATTTAATAAGAAGGATAATCGCGCGTGCCGCCTGGACTTATAAGCGCTCTTCTCTTTTTCTCTCTCTCGTTCCTCTCCCCCCACCCCCCGGCAAGAGTGAAACGCGCGGGGGCTCATTCGTTCTCTCGATCATCGCGAAGAGGCATGCGAGCCTCTAAGGACCGTCCAACAAGTATCCGGCTCGGGGGACAAGGCGGAGGATAGCGGCAGCGGAAAGCCCCTACACGGAGTGTGTAGGGAGAAAGAGCGAAAGAAGGAGATAAGGAGAAAATACGTAGAGCACCGAACATCGACGGCGCACGGAGAAGAGGGCATCGACCCTAAATGCACTGTCCTACGTCCGCGCGCTCTGTGCGAGCGGTGCCTTGTGGTTTTGCCACGCCGACTGCGTGCGCGCGAACGGCGCGGCGCGCCGTCTCTAAGCTCTCTCGCCTCTCTGCCTGGCACCTGACTCGTTGACAACCGATCCGACCGGGAGGAAAACTCACTTAGTCGAAGCACAACAACTTCGAGATCTACAAAAGCTCGCGACACCAAAATCTTCGCGGTTGATAGCAACGTGGGATATTCTATTGTACTTTGAAACCTAATTTACTCTAATTTGATTGCTCGATCCATCTTCAAGGCTCTTTGTTATTCTTTATATTTATAATATTGTAGAAACTCAGGAATAACAGTGATTTATGAAATAAATAATGTATCACAAAAGTATTGCGAAAATTATAAAAAATTATTATTAACTGTATATTTATTGTATATTGTTATTTATTTAAATAAAAATGATTATTACCTATATATTTAACTAATATATATGTATATATATATATATTTTTTTAATATTTTATATATACATATATTAGACATTGTATCCGGATAGCAATAAAGTCTTTAAAAAGCTACATAAATTCTTATACCTGTTCCCCTTTCCCACCTGCTCTTCCTCCGTTAAAAAAAAGATTGTATTGAACGCGTAAAGCATTTCATCAATGCCGTGAGTAACCGTGCAGCCGTATTGTCCCGTGGAGTTAATAATAGCCACGGATTGATTCGAATTACGCGAACGTCTAAGCCTTTGCCGCGACTGCTGACCGGCTCGCCGCGCCGCTGCCAACAAGAAACCTGCTAAATCGCCGCACGAAAGAGTTTAACGATCGCGTCTCGAACGGTACAAATTACTCGGGCTTCGTGGGAACGTTCACAATTTTAGAACGGCGCGGCGCGGCCGCGCGCCGCATTCGACGTTCGCGTATATTGTTTATTAGCGCACGAGCCGCATTTTTCATCGGGACGGGAAACGACGACTAATGGCGAACGCGAGCGATTTATCAAAGCGCACGTTCGTCGGTAACGAGAAGCGTAAATTCGGAAAAATTCTATAAAGTATCGTTCCATCGAGGCAGAATCCTGCAAGCGGAGAAACCCCCTGCTCTCTGTGCCCGGTCTTATCTCCATTTGAACAATTATATTCAGCAATGACAAAAATACGTGCTATTTTATAGGTGAATCGTGAAACTTTTGTACTTTATAGATTTTTCTCTTTCAGTAAAATCGGATAAGCTTAATACATTGCAATTTTTGATATCTCATTGTTAGTTACACCTCTCGCACTGTCACTTTGAAGTAGAGGATTCTAGTACCAAATACCAGCTAGAAAATGTTTAATAATAAATTCCAGAGTAGCTTTCTAGCAGCAACCTCGCATTCTCGTAATTTGAAATCCACTTGTACCGTTCCCCGGGGATCCTTCACGTTTAACGCTCATACGCGCGCGGTGAGAACGCGGTCCATTGTCAGTCTCCGACTGTGTCGTCGTGCTGATGCAACTCGCTACTCCCTTCGGCGGTCGGCGGTCGTGGAAAAGGAAGGGAACCTGTTCGCGCGAGGCGTTCCTTTAACCTCACGTTCCGGCGTGCAACGGAACCGTCGCCGTGTCGTAAGCGCGCTGCACACACGAATGCACTCCCACGCGAGCAGCGTGCGCCTGTACACGCGTGCGTGCGTGCGTGAGTGCGGACGCACGTAACGAGGAAGAACACGCACGCGTCCGGCCGGTCGGCCGCGGTGGAAACAAGTGGAAAACGTTTCCGCGGCGGAAGGAGGGAGGCAAGGAGAAACGGACGGCAAGGGTCCGCCGTCCGTTTCATTAAAGGGAAAGGCGTGAATGAGCGTTCCTCGTTTGATAAGAGCGAATCGACGAGGGGAGAAAGGTCGAGATTGGCACACTGTTACACGATACTCCCGTAGATATGCTGACGAGAGAAAAAAAAAAGTTGCACACGGAGCTCCAATCGCGAAGGAATTTATTCGCGATTCTGCCATTTTAGCGGAAATTTAATTCTTTACCTGCGGCACGTAAAAATTCCGCATTTGTTGGAAATTCCTTTCTCCCTCTTTTTTTCTCTCAAAATCACCGGCAAATAAATTGTACAATGCCAGCGTACCGTCTATATTTGTTATTTCTCTATTACCATTTGTAAAATGATATTATTAATCAATAAAGAGGAGTGTCAACAGATTGTTTAAGTTTTATTACGCTCATTGTGTCTAACATTCTTTGCGCCGCCGCGCGGCCGCAATTAAAGAGTTTTAATTAAAAGATTAATTATATTTTACTTTCTGACGTGTGTACGTGTGTGTGTATATATGTGATGGATGGACTGCGTGCACGGAGTAACAGGACTCTGTTATAGCCACAAGGTAAACGGCGCAATGCGCAAAAAGGATAATAATCTTAATCGAGGGCAAGTTCACAGGAGCCTCGTTTACGAGCTTCTGCCACGCGGCGTCTATTCAAAGCGTTTGCGCGAACAATCGGCCTCTCTCTCTCTCGGTGTGTCTATTATCTATTATCTCATCTCTGCCGCTCGCTATCGTCGTGTTTGTTCGCCATCCGCGGCACGTGCGCTTTTACCGTTCCGTTACAATTGTGACAGCCGACTTCCGAACTGTGATTTTACAGCAGCGGCGGGCGCGACATCGCGATCGCAATCAGATTGAAAGAGAAAAACCAGGCAACAATGCCACGTACAGTAGTGTGAAAAAATAAACATAGTATTACGCGATTAACGCGCGCACATCGAACGCTCGTCTATCTCGCGAAGAAATGTTAATGTCAACGTGAGAGTGCGGTAGGCCGTTCCGAGAACGTAATTTTATGTTCACGGTGGAATCAAGATAAATGTAGATAGAGTAGGAGAGCACAGAGAAGTAGCAGGAAGTTAATGGATTAATCGGCGTAACTAATGCGCAACTCTCTATTTCTGGCGACGTAACGAAAGGCAATATCCGCGTCGGTTAGCTTCGCAACCCTAATCCTCCTCTTCATCGTTCTATACCGAGTGCGACACGTATTATATATGTATGTATATATACAGTACATACACGTACACGTAATACGCCAACGGAGTTGGCGCTAGTAAGTTTCTGCTTGCTATTAAAGAGAGGAACGACGATGAGAAGCGGAGAGGAAATACGGGAGACCGCGGAGCTGGAGGTGGTCTGGGACGGGGGAGGCGCGCGGGAAGTTGGTTCTCGCTGGAACCTCCAGAGGTGCCGACGACATCGGACGACAAGACGGAGGAGGCAACAGCGCGGTAACGCGATAGTGGTGGTGGGTACTGGCGATGGCACTGATAGCGATGTGGTAGTTGTGAGTAGAATTCCACGAGGCAGCTAGCTAGCAAGCCGCTTGTTGCGAATAACTTCCGAAGTTCGCCATGGTATACGGAGCGTTTCAGTGCCGGGATGTGTCTCTCTTTCTCTAGTCGGTGTGCACGCGCGCGTTGCCGAATGGATGTATATGTTATTAATTAATCGGCGAAGCCCGAAGGCGGATCTCGGGCTTCGCCGTTTCGCAAGATCAACATTCGTATGTTATAAAAAAAGAAGGAGTAAGAAGGAATTCCTGATTGAATGCGCAATCTTGCGATGGCCATCTAATTCACTTAATGAAATTAATTTTACATTTAAGAAGTTACATTTAATTACGGTTGCTTTCACACAATTCCTCTATTATTTTCTGTTTCAAAAAAATCAAACAAAAGATTTTAAACAATCCCGATTATTCCAGATTTCCGAATTCGCCACAAGACATTCTCTTCGAGGAAAGAGAGACCAGTTTTATCAAATAATCTACCACTGGAAGGCTATTCGGTAGCGACGGAACAGCCTGTGTGTGTATCACTACTTCCTTCTTTCTCCCTCATTCGCTTTCTCCCTTCCTGACTCTTTCTATCCTTCTCTAACAACGCAGCCCACTTCGTTCGCTAGTTGATCCTCTTTCGAGACTCTCTCCTGTCGCCCTTCCTCTCTCGTGTTCTCCTTCTCTCTCTCTCTATTTTCTTCCTATCCTATCGTTCTATCCCTCTTCCCCCTTGAAAGACGGATTCTGCCTTTGTCTCTATCGCGGATACCTCTTTAACCCACGGTTGCCTCCATCCCGCTTCAACGCGACGCGTTCCGGTCTCCCTCGCCTCGCGCTCTCCTTTTTCAACGAGTCTCGCATTCCCTTCCACCCGCGTGAGGCTCTCTCTTTTAACCCCACCTCGTTCGCTTTACCGCTTCTGGTTACACGCCATCTGCATCCGCGTGCACACCATCGATGCATCTCGCGAGAGAACACGTGCAACGTCTGTGTGCGTGAGCGCGAGTGCACGTGTACGCGCGTACGTCCGCCGCGCAGGGCTGGCTCGATGCGGGGCGCGCAACACCTGTGTCTGACAGAGTGAATTTCCGGCAGATTTGCGGCGCTACGGATACACGTCCGATATGATTACACGTGTGTCATCGCTTTTAATTAGTTCGACGGAATTTCTTCTGGCCGGCAGCACTCCGATGGCACGCGCAGTCTCGAGGAAAAATGTGTTATTCGCAAATTAGAGAGTCGGCATTTCAAATTTATTAAAAAAAAAACACCCATGTCTCTAATATTGATGACAAATACATCATGAAGAAAGAGAAAAATATTGAATCAAGCGTCAATTCGTGACAGACGTTAAGTTAATTAACGCTCCGTTGCTCTCTATTTTCAAAGAAACGAGATTCGGATCGCTTTTTCTTTCGAACCGGCCGCGGCAGAACGAAAGTCAAATAACAGGTAATATGCTCCTGCTAAGTGGTAAAATACTTCTGAAGATTAATAAACGGTAATCCGGCGCGTCGCCGTGTTAATTATCCTCCGAGGAGCGAGAGGAAATCGACTTTCCACTCTATTTGACTTCTACCTCGCGGACGCGTCGAAGCGATCGGAGTGGCAAAGAAGCGGATAATTTTAGCCGGCCACTTGGCGGCTGCGAGACGCGCGTTTCGCAATCTTCGCCAGGTTTCTCACTCGTAAGTTCGCGGAGAATGCCATGCAGGGTGCAACCCTACGGTGAGAGATGCACCCCGGTCTCCTCTCTCTTCCATCCTTAACCCATTTTCAACCTCTAGTTGTTTCCCTCTGGGAAAAGACTCGTGCTATACACCATTCTGTCTCCACTACTGTCTATGTGTGCGTGTACGCCGAAAGTTTGCACGTGCGTCCGTGATTGTGCGGCACGAAACGCGTCTGCACATCGCGGCGCATCGGTGATGAAAGGCACCCGTACGGCCGAGCATCAGCAATAATTTCGCCTCTGCGCGCCGCGGAAAGAGGGAAAGAGAGAAACGGAAAGTGAGAGACAGACAGGGAGGAAGGGCGAAGCGGGGGAGGACGAACAATTTTGCGCCTCCGGCGTGGCGGCGAACGGGAGAGAGCCGGGGATGAGAAATGGGAAGCCTGGGGGGAAAGGGAGAAGAAGAGGAGACGAAATATTGGCACCGCGGTATCCGAGGGAAGATAAACGCGCGGCTCCACGACGAATTTGCGCGACAATAAAGCGATTACTGGCGATTGCCGCGGACGAGATACGCGCGGCGGGTCGCGCGGAGCACACGTGGCGGGTCCGCGACGAACTTTCCCGGCCAGATGATCTCGTTTCCGCTTCGCGACGATGTTAAACTCGCGCGATTTTATCCCCTACCCTAAGGGCAAACGATGTAATTTGAATAGATCTCGGCTCTCCGAATTTTATTAATTGTACCATTCATTTCAAAGAGAAACTTATTCCGAAAATAAAATTTTGCTGTAGACTCTCTTTGAAAGCAGAAAGCTCTATTTTCCAAGCATTAAAAAAACAAAGAAATTAATAATTTGAAATAATCTTCTCTGCAAAATGGGGTTTAAATTCAAATTCAATTATTCCCGACATTATTATTCGACGGTTCTTCGAATAATCGTTTAGAACAATTCGCTATAGTTGAAAAACAATCGAACGGCTCCAAGC
This sequence comes from Temnothorax curvispinosus, assembly GCF_003070985.1. Taxonomy (NCBI): domain Eukaryota; kingdom Metazoa; phylum Arthropoda; class Insecta; order Hymenoptera; family Formicidae; genus Temnothorax; species Temnothorax curvispinosus. The sequence continues at coordinate 475,221 of NW_020225546.1, forward strand.
ATTATTTTTCGCTAACTATGTTTACCGACCAGCGATTCGCTTTGAAGTGAACGGTTTAATTTGGTCCGGCGGCGAGCACCTGGTGTTTCTGTTGGGCTCTCGAAAATAGACACGGACGCCGAATCAAACGGCGACGCCGTTAATCCCGTTCTAGTCGATCGACGACGCGACGTCGCGACGTTAAAAAAGACGTCTCGGAAGAATTCGCAGCGCGAGCCGTCGGCGTCGCTATTCATAGAATACCCATCGCGCGCAGCACGCCGTAACGGATAAACCTCCTTTTAACAAGGATATCGCAAGTGCGGAAAAGCAAGATTTTTAAATATTTGACAGAAACGTGGAAATCACTCTTTAAAGCACGATTATTGCGCGAGATTGATCCCCCCCTCTTCGCGTGTTGCTTTTTCGTTTTCGCGTATCGCGCATTCTCGACGCAAATGAAAAATTCCCGCGAGCACTCCGATAGCGATTTTCTCCCCAAGAGTTCACCGTTAATAGCTCGCGCACGTTCGTTTCAACAAAGCGATTACGGGCAGGAGTCACTCGCGCGGTAACGCGCGCGACAGAACGAACTCCGGGCGGTCCGTCTGCTCGCTCGCATGCACGAGCGTACTGCGGAATATCGTTGCGGCAGGAAAACGGCGAGATGAGTAACAAAGGGTGTGCCCGTAACGAGCTCTCGCGATGTAGGTCGTTCACTTCGCGCGGCGCGAACCGGCGCGTCGCGAAAACCGGAGTCGGAAGCGGACATACGGCGTCTCACGCCCACACGCGTACAGGCGTGTGGATATATATACACACACACATATATACAAAACGAGCTGCTCCGGTTAACGACGTCTCATCCGATTTAATCCCGCGGCTTAGTTAACGCCGGTGGAAACGCCGGAGCACATAACCGGCGCGAGGTGAGCCAGAGAGCCGACGCCGACGGTTCTCCACTTTTACGTTTCCACCACGCCAAGAAATTCCCGACGCGCCGTTTCGCCCATTTCGAGCCGTCACTTTTCGTGGCCGCGGTAATGAGATTGCCCCGGCTTTAGAGTGGGCTCCTTAATCTACAGATGGATCCGCGGAGCAGATTATCGCGTATCGCCGCCGCCAGCGTCGGCGCGCGAGGTGAAAATCTGCGGGACACGAGATACGCCCATCACGGATTCATAAAGTGACGAATTTAGGACGCTCTCCCACGCCCGAAACATTCCCGTGACTGTCCCCAGACGGCGAAACACATATTCAGCGAAGTCCTCCTCCTACGCGTATCCTATCGCGCGAATATTTTCGTTATAATTAATACGGCGTTAAACAAACTTGGGAGCATTATGGGAATGCATTATACACAAAATTCAAATAGACGAATAAAGCACGTATAGCAAAGAAGTAATAAAGCAAAATTCCACAGCATCGTCGCTCGAATTATAAAGCGTCTAGATTTTTTATTAGCGCGACTATACTAAAATTTCTCAAATTCCACAATCCACGAGCAGGAATATTTCTCTGATATCCTCTCTCGGGGCTAATACTGTCGCGAACGAGATAGAACAAAAACGAGTACTTATAGGTACATAGAGAGAGGCAATTTACTCGCGCGCGTCGAATAATCCTTAAACGCGTCCTCGTATATACCGAGAATTATACCTGCGACGCATTTCTCGAGCGGCATGGCATTGAACTCCTCCGACCTGGCGATTTTAATCTAGAGCGAATTTTTCATCGTCGTCGCAATCGCAGTTGGAAAAAGTCGCGACGCCAGGCACGGCGCGCGTCTTTTTATTTCACTCGTATAATCCGGTCTTCTCTCTTGCCTCCGCGTTTATCCGTGCGGCATCTTCGATTTGAGGCGCGAAGCAAACTCTTGTTCTCATTACTCTCGCGAGATAAGGTCGGACCACGCGCGCGCGCGTATGCCCCTTCTGATTACACACGTCTCCGTCGTTCGCACGTCGCGATCGAGTTGCGAAAGATGATCGGCGATGCCTGCGGTGCCATTCGACACCCACCCTCTCAGTGGCGCCGTATTGTAAGTGCTATCGATGTAAGTACATCGTAGACTGCCAGAGAAGCTCAGGAAATACAACCGAAAAAGACATTTATAGAACCAATCAATAAATTGACGCTCAAACCAAATCGAAATAATTAAATCGCGGAGAATTTAATTGATAGAACGTATATATATCGACGCGCTTACTAAACAGAATAATTATTCTATTTCTAATTACAATACCCACTTAACTGAACCTAATTACGCCTAATTAAATCTTGAATTAAATCTTAATCGAATCGCGACTAGGATTTTCGGTTATTGAACATAAATTGTTACTCGATAAAGAAGTTTATAAAGAGCTTTATAAATTATCCTCAAGTGCCCTGATAACGGAGTTTTTGTTCTTCACTCTCTCTCTCTCTCTCTCTCTCGTTTTATTCCGCCAATAAAGTACATGAATATTCACTTCATTCTGTCCTCAACGAATAAAATTTTTCAAATTGTGCGACGCGCAAATTTTAACCCCCAGCCTCGTAACTCTCAATTCACACTTAATAACTTGTCGTTCTTAACGTGTCTCGGCTCGCCTAACTTTTATAGCTCTCTCAATCTTTCAATTCTGAAAGTATTATGCATGATACAGTTATAATTATCAATCATATTTATATATATATATATATATATATATATATATATATATGCGCGTTAAGATTGGAAACGGAAACGTACGTAATTTATATATATATAAATTATATAAGTAAATAATTCAGTAATTTAATAATTACTTTACAATACAATTTAATTATTTTTATTCGCGTACGTTTCCGTTTCCAATCCTAACGCGCATCGCGATGGACACCCACGATTCGTGCAATTTGGACTTCGCTGTCGCGAATCTCATATCGAGGAAACTGCGGGTAAACCAACTGAATTCCCGAATACAAGCACCGCCGTTGCTGGTAATGGCGAAATATGGGCGCGAAAAGCTTGTAGCAAGAGATCTCCGGCGCGCGCAGCCGGTTTCCTATGTCGACGATGCTGCTTACGTCTGCAACTCGCGCACATACCGCAGATAGGTATCCCGATAACCCGTTATCGCGATTCGCGATATACAATGTGCACGCCGTGCGCCAGAAGACGCTCGACGAGGCACGAAATAATCGAGCGATCGGACGCGCTCGTAAATTTCGCGCGTGATCGGCGGACGGAACGTAAACGTGCGCGGGAAGAGTAATTATTAATTAACCGTTTTGCAATCGTGATCCGCATGCAACAGGAGTTGGATATTGAGAATTTCAGCTTTCGAGTTCAAAAGAGAGAGAGAGAGAGAGAGAGACTCGGGAGATTCAATACTCCAGTTATAAACTGAGAAAGTCACGAATAAGTCAATCCGACACAACGCCGGGGCTATTAATTGAAAATTAAAAATGGAGAATTACAAAAATACCTATAAGACTCGTGACGGAAATATTATGTACACGTTATTATCGAGCGTTCGCAAATAACCGAAACTCGTTATCAGCTCGTTTAAGAGTGATGTGACTTAAGCGCGTTATCGGATCGCGCAAGGCCACAGGCCGCTCTCGTCTGATAACGCACTCGAGTTTCTGGTTATATTGCAAACTAAGCAAATGGAATAATCTCCGGTGTTTTTTCACGGTACTTGGTGTATTTGCGGTCTATTCTGACTTTTATGAGCCGGGAACTGAAATTTAATTGCCCGCGTCAATCACGCGCCCGGAGAAAAAGAAAGATATCCCCGCGGAGGAATATCGAGATCGACCCCTAGAAAAAGGAGTGCGAGCTAGCGCAAGCGCAAAAGGAACCGTGTATATCCTTTGAAGGAACACGTTGATTAATTCATTTGGAGATTAATTCTCGGGACAATTCATTCTTTTGTTGTCAGAGAAAACATCGGGTATTAACGGATCAATTAGCGCTTTTAACTCTCCCTGTGTGAGCCGACGGGTGACAGCCGGCGGGCGATTAAATAATTTTCGCTTAGGGCACCGATTATGCACCCCTTCCGGGACAACATACGGCGCGTACAAATAAAAGATCGGCCGAAACTCTGCGGTTCGAGAGGAGCTTCGTGAAACACGAAGGAAAAAGGCGGTCCAGTCGCGGATGCCGCGACCTACTTCTCCATCGGACAAAAGCGTTGCGCGATGGCGGTTATTAGGAGGAGGGATCGTTAGAAGGGGGTTGAAGCCCTGGAAAAGAGCGGACGTGAGAGTGGGAGATACGTGTCCTGCCTCCTCTACCCTTTTCGTCGGCTCGTTAATCCCTTTCTCTCGCCCGCGAGCGAGTGCAACGGCGGCGTAAACGCCCCGATTCCGGGTGTCGTGCACACAACACCCGGATCGGCCGCCAATTCCCGTCTCCCGAAAATCCACCGACATCCGCGAATTCAATTTACGAGTCGCTACGTGCGTCGCAACCCCGCGCGATACTTTCGCCGGTTATACATCCGTACGTTTTAGTTTATCTCGCCGTGAGATCTAGATAGCCGGCATTATCGCGCGAAGGCAGAGTGTACCGATGAAGAGCGATAAACTACCTTGCCTTTGGAAGCGATTTTTTTGTTGTCGAACTCTTTGTTATAATTGTGATAACAAAAGTGTTACTATCTTTTGTTGTATACGCAATTTCAATAAAAAAATAAAGCAGTTCTAAATCGCGACTAATTAACTGTAACTAAAAAGACTATAGACAAGCCCAGCAAGAGCTGTTTATTTTTATCGAGTGCGATTAAATTAATAATATATGACGATCTATTTACCGTTTATTTATCGGCAGATTTGCCGAATCGAGATAGATACAAGCGCGATATATATCGCATCATCGTATACGAGGAATTTTTCTCCGCGGGAGGTTCCCAAGTTCACGAGGGAATTTCAGGGAACGGTCGGAAAGAAAGGCGACGATGGGGTAAGAAGACCCTGGTAAGTCCGTCATAAAAATGTACGAAGGGTTTCTACGAGAGGGGAAAGAAAGTTCTAACCGTTTCGCCGCGAAGGCAAGAAACCCATGACACGTGAGAAACTTCGAAACATCTTTATTAGCGGCGTCCACGTGCTGCCCAAACTCCTCTTCCTCGTTGTCGCGTGTATTTCCTTTCCAAATCCTTCGCGGAGTCTCCGTTCTCTTTTTGTCTCTTCCTTCATACGCGCACGTAACGCCCGATACAAGACACTTACGTCACCGTCGAACAATCCCCGTCGCCCGCGCTTCCCCGCCTTTCGTAATTTTATTCATCCCCGCGGGATTCCGCGACACTTTTTTTTCCGCGCGGATTAAAACTGCTTGTTTAAGAGTAAACAGCGGAGAGACCGCGTGACGATGTGTTTGCATGCGCGCGGCGGAAAACAAAATATTTGGCAAAATAGTCAACGTCCCGAAAAATTACGGCGCGCTGCACGGTTTAATTAAAAACCCCTGCGAGAATCTGCAGTAAACTTTACAGTTTACAATGTAACCAGTATATGTTTACCGACGCGCGCATCCTGCAATCGCTCTTTTATTTTATTATTCCATCAAATCCGCGCGCGGTTTGCCTCGCGGCCGACGTTAACTACGATATTACCTATTTAAACACTGCACTGTTAAGAAAACGCGAATTGCCTGACGCGAAGAGCGAGAGGGAAAAAAGTTATATCGATTACCCGACTCGAATACATAATTAATCGTGCGCGCTGCTCCCGTCGTCAACGCATACGAAATACACGTTGTCTTAAAGTAAAAAGTACCTTTGAATGTGTGTGTGTGAGGTCTCGACTAAGAAATGAGAACAGATAAAGTTACTTATGGGAGCTTCGTGCGAAAAGGTAAGAAAATGTTTAACATGAAAGTCGTTAGGTCAATGTACTTACGCAGACAGTCTGCTGGCGTTGTGCTGGCGTTCTGCAACAGAAAAAATAAGAACGGCAAAATTAGCAAAATTATTGTAGAGGCTTATTGTAGTCTGTCTAATTACCGGCCGCATGCATTACGTTAAACCGAATGTCCGGTGAGCGAATAATTAATGTGTTTGAATAAACAATCTGTCTAACTGGTAAACTCGTATCAAGTCAGTTTGAAGTGAACGTTTGTCTTCCTCCATTTGTAATGGAGAATAAAAAGAGACTCAAGTACAGTCTTGTATGATTAGGTCTGTTTTTTTATTGCTGGACTAATGTACGCTCTCTGTACTTAAAGTGAAATAGGTATATGTTTGCAATTTGGCGAAAGCGAGAAGGGAAGTTCTAGTGCAGCAATAAAAAACAGACCTATTAAATCTCTTCTTCAATTTTAGATGTTAAGTCTGCGCTCTTAGGAGAGAGACAACTTCCTATAACGAGTTTATATAACTTTTATGTGAGCACGTAGTGAGGGTTATTGTCAGAATCACCGTGACCCGAAGTATCGTGCAATTCAACAGGGGAAGTGCGGTTAACGACTTCGGGACAAGGCGAAAAGAGATCCAGGTAGGTTTGACGAAAATGTAGGTAGGTAGATGTACGAAGAAGCGGTTTGTCGTTCTACGCAACACACGGTCTTTCGAACCGGGACCGTCTGGTCGTGCGCGAGAAATTCGCCTTTAGAAATTCGATGACCTGCTTGCTGCCGCGACAGAAGGAGGAGGGGGAGGGGGACAGAGGAAGTAACGATGAAAGGAAGAGGTGGAAGAGCAGAGAGCGCGCGCGGGTCGACCGCCGACCGGCATTGCGTAAACAATGGCGTACACGCAACGTGCACGCATGCACACACAACGCATGTCATGGGAAAGGGACTCGGGGGAGCCCCCGGACGAGTCGCTCTGCGGCATGAAAGCGGAGAGAGAGAGCGGAGGGTATACGCGGCGTTAAATTCGAAATATAGAGGGCTGAACACACCGGGGCGGGCTAGCGCGCACATACACCGCCCGTCGTTACGGGGGGCGACGTAGTATTTTATCACCCTTATTTTACCACCACGCTCGTCTAATGTGGAAGCGCGTGCTTCGACGTTATTACGAAGCCACGCAAGAAATTGCTGCGGCAGCCGGAAATAATTCCGACAAGAAGAGGAAAAGGTTTCCTTATGTACGACCGAGAGATCTTTCACCCACCCCCTTGGATTCGTATTAGCATTAAACACTAAATAATTTTTTTTTATGTCGCATAAAATATGTTAAACGAGCCTTAACGAATAAGGTCCAGTTTCACAAGTGTCGGTTAACTTTTAATCTTAGATTAACTCACTCTTCGTCTCCTTCTAACGTCCTCCTTAGAAAAAGACAAAGAGTAAGTTAATCTAAGATTAAAGGTTAACCGACACTTGTGAAACTGGCCCTAAATGCGTCAGACAATTGCCGTTTTCTCCTCTTTATACACTTTTGCGCGTTTTTTTTTTTTTTTTTTTTTTTTTTAATAGATGGGAAATGTGTTTTGTAAAGATATTGTCTTCCTGTTGAGCGCACATTAAATAATTTATATTCACGATCAGAAGGCACTCGGTTATAATGTCAATAAATGATTGTATAATTGCACACCGAGGTATTATTCATCGGCCGTCATGGCCGTCATTTCAACAATAGGTACGAAATTATCCGGCGACCTTCCGCCTAATTATCAATATTCGTCGCGTTGCAAATCCACAGCGGTCGACTCGGGATGACTATGCGATCAATCAGTGACGCAACGCGCAACAGCCGCCACTCTCGATGTCAGGAAAATAATTAGCGCCGAAGTATCACGAGGCCGTTGCGTATCTTGTTAGCACACGTGTGTCAATAATCGAGCCGTGAGTCGCTTTGACTCCGCTTAAATCTCTCAACGTGAAAGTTTACGCCTCCGTAATTCTCACCCGGTGTCTAAATAAAATATTAAGTGCTTAAACGAAAGGGGTAGGTGTCTGTGCGTGATTTAATATTGTTCTAGAAATACGAGCGGTGTGTTGTTTCCCGCGATTTTCCGCGCGACTAGCCGCAAAGACGAGCGCGAATACGACTCGTATGAATAATTTCGCACGTTTAAATTTATCCACGCGCGGCGCGATCTATAAAATCACCGACCGATCCCTCTGCCCCCCCTTTCCCGCGGCAACCGGTCCAGAAACGCGGGGAACGGCCGGCCGCTCGTAGTCAGCTGGCGTGCTGATGATCATCGAGATTCGAAATTTGCCAGGCGGCGGCGTTCTCCAGGCGCGTAACAATGTCGACGTCGGGTCGACCCGTGCAATGCGCGCGCCACGCCGGTGCAACAATGCGCCGTGAATTCATCGTCGAGTTATCTCCGGCGGTGGCGAGCTCCGTGAGCCATTCGACTTGCCGTCGTCGTCGTCGTCTGCGATCGATCGACCTATCAAGATCGGGCAAATCGAGCGGCACGGAGCGAGGGCGAACCGAACGACTAGATGTTGCGCACCTGATGATAACAGAAGATAGCTGACACCGCCCTGAAGTAGCTCGAACCTGCTGAACATGAGTTATCGTCCACGTTGCTGCCGCTGCTGTTGCTGCTTCTGTCTCATGTTACTCACGTTGTTCGCTGCGCGAGTAAGACGCGGTCGTCCGGCAGCACGTTGCCAGGGATGCTGCGTCAAGATGCGACTTCTGGTGCTTAGGAATCCCCGAAGGAACTCGACTCTCGTCCGATCGCGTTAAATTACGCACACACCCGCGAGATTTTTCGAGATAATTCGTCGATTCTTCAAGATTAAATTGAGTTTATTATCAGTCCTGGATTTTCGTAATTAGATTTTAACGATGGGCTGAATTGAATTCGCACGACTCCGTTTACGAAACGGAGCTGTATCTTTAAGAGATATTTTCTTTTTGTTATCGAAGTGGATTACGTTCAGTCTTGTTATCGCGCCGCACAGTGCACCAGCGTGGAATCGGCTTTATCTCAGGAAATTGCGAGAGGCGTCTGCTTGCCGCACAAGCGGAGCATTCAGCGCACTTAAATACAAAGCTCACATTATCCGCGGAACATTGAAAATCCGCACGCGCGCGCGCGCAAGGAACGAATCGAAACTCGCGCCACACACGCGAGGTTGCACGGGTAAAAAAAAACTGGGCAAAAAGTTTTCTTCAAGGTTGCGTCAAGGAAACGTCAGATCAAGATCCACCGGAAACTCTATTCCAGCTGCGAGGCGTTCTCCAAAAGCCGGCGAACTTGCTCCGATATCCACGTCATGGCATCGCGCGAGGAAACGCTTCGCCCGTGAAGACAGGTGTGTCGGCGCGCGAAGAAATTCTTCAAGGTCGCAAATTTGCGAGGCTCCGAAACCCTCGGCGCGAACTTCGGAGGCGCGTTTCGTTAAAACTTGCGTCCCGCTCGCGAAAGTTGAGATTAACTTCCGGCGCCGTCGGCAAAAAAAAAGAGGGAACGGAGCGCGCGGTATCACGGGTACGGGCAGCGTGAAAAAAGAAGAGAGAGACCCCTCTTCAAGGTCGGCGAAGGGTGTGGATCCACGTTTCGCGCCGGAAGCGCCAACACGCCTCGCCGAGGCTCGCTTACACGTGAGTGACTGACCCAGACCCGACTAAATCCAGCTGGGAAAAGGTCCTCTCTTCGGGGTCATCTATGTACAAACTTTACGGAACTTGGCGCGGCCGCGCAACGTATGCCCCTCTTCTCGGAGGGGGCGAGCTCTGAAAAACGAGTGCGCTGGCGACACGTGTACCAGTCCGATCGCTTCGGCACTGCTTCCTCCTCCGTCGATTAATTGTTCCTACTGCGTGCGTGGAAGGAAGTAATTGTCATTCCGGCGACGTTCGCGACTGAAGGTGACGCACGCGTGAGCACGCGAACGATGACAGGCGGACAATAAGGCGGTCAATAAGAACGCCCGGTCCCCCGTGAAATGGGACCTTATCTTCGGGGAACGCGATGCGCGTCGAGGCTTCACGCGCGCAACTCTGATCGCGACACTCTCGCTGACGCGACTGATCGGGCCGAGCGAACGGATCAGCGGCCGTGAACAACAAGCGTCACGTCCATGAATTCAGATCGCCGCCCCCCTCGAAAACTTCCGGCGATGGTGCTCTGAAATTATCGATTTTGCGTCACTTGGCGTGACTCGGGGGTTTCACTCGCTTAATACGTTGCACGGCACGAAGCGCGCAAAGTCCTTACTGCGCTTCACAAAGCCCGGAAATCTTAATTACAAATTTTTTTCGCTTTTCGCAACGATGCGCGATGTAGATCGCGACATTGTTTGATGTCGCTTCGCGAGGAGTCGTGGAATGCGGTCGCCACGTGAGCGACTTAAAAAAGTCGTTGAAGAGATTCTTTTCCTTTGTGCTCCAGTCGCGGCGGGAACGAAAACTCGTTGCAAAATCAAACTCGGATCGATGACACACAGGTTTCCTCGTAATTTCTCGTCAACGTCGCCACGACGGCGGTACAATTGATCGCCGCGAAACAAATTTTAATGAGACGGTGATAACTCGCTGACGACAGCGAATGATAAATATGCGCGCGGAGAGGACGCTTTATGAAGAACGTCACGCGATATACTTCATCCGCGAACCAATAGGGACGCGCGCGCGTCAGTTGAACCTCGTTTTGAAACTCAACACCGATCGATACTGCGCACAACTTTGTCCGCACGTAATCCCCCACCTCCTCATCAACATTTCACGGCGAGTAGAATTTAAATGAGCTTCAAGCTCGATGACACGCACGTTGATTAATTCAAGCATGCATACGCCCGATGATCGCACGCGCATCTCCGCTTTTGTTGTCGCTCGCGCTCTCTCCGTCAAATTGACCCCCACAACGGCTTTTGCCACCGTGAAACACTTCACACTCGTGAAACGATCGATAACAGCGCAAACTTGCAAATCGCACGGTCAACACTTTTGGCCGACGCAGATTTAAATGTCACAACGCCAGGCTCGATGACACGCGACGTGCCTTCTCGTCCGCGTATTACACAATCGATAGGGGACGAAGTAAAAACCCCTTGGTTAAAGGTTCCAATCTCCTTTTCACCCTCGACTTCGCCCGAATCGATCGATCGGTGCTATAACGGCGCAACCTTAGGAATCCTCGTCAACTCGTAGTCGCTGTGTGGTCTCGCTATATCGGAGCGAGCCCAAGTAGAAATTAATGGAACCTTCACGAAGAGCTTCTTCTTGTCGCACTCGCAAACTTCGATCGTCTAGAACTGGTTCGCGGGTTCCCGGTAACGCAATACAATCGACTGCAACGGTAGAGGAATTTAAATCGCGCCAGCGCGAGCGCGGCGCGTACGGTCTTAGCGACGCGCGTCGGTTGACTGAAGCTCGAAGGGGCCCCTTCTAGTCGGGCGGCATCGCTGCGCGGCACGATTTTCTGCTTACTACCGCCGCTGCTGCTGCTCGCCGCTGTTGCTCGCTGCCGGGTGGCGCGCCGCGCCGCGCCGGTGGTACGGTAAACGGGCCCCGGAGAACACGCGCCAACGAGAGGGGCCCCTGCGCGAACGCGAACGCGCGCAGCTTGGCGAGCAGACGGTCGCTTCACCTGCGCGAACCGAGGGCTTTGTTACGTCTCTCCCCCCTCCCTCCCTCTTGGGCAACGCGACGACGGGGCCCGTTGGGATCCGCGTCGGGGCCCTACGAGCGAGGCCGACGCAAGAGCGAGAGTGCGCCTATGCCGCCTATATATACCGTTCGCAATATCGCGCGCCGTCGAACTGCTGTCGTCGGGGTTGAAGAACCCTCCTTCGAAAAGCGGGAAACTTCGGCAAGCGGGAAGCTCGGCTCGATTGAGAGATTTATGCGTGTTTAGGTTGCCAGGGGAAACCTTTCTCCCCGGGATTTATCGACGATCCCGCGCGCTCGTCGTTGACTCTTACACGGGGTGAAATACAAAGGTAAATACTACTAGGAGAATAAAAAAATCTCTTAACATGTAATTCTGGGCGTGACTTTCGATTCGCAGGTCTTAATTTGCCGATCCATTTTCGAGACGAATAAGAGAACGTTTTACCCGGAGAGGGCAATAATTGAATCCAAGTCACGGAAAATCTTTCGAGCGTTTGTCTTTGTTAAGTTCCTCCTCCACGCTATACTCGTTGTTTATCGCATAAGGAAGGGAATGTATGTTTCCGACATTCGCGTATAGCGTACCGATACACTGTTTATAGCGGCTTGGATTTCTGCATTCATTCCCCCGGCCCTTACAACTTACTCTCGTATTTCATTGCGCTACGGCTTTTACGAGCAGTGGAAGTTTATCGCGGAATCCGAGCCGCGACGTGACTAAACTCGGCTCGAATTAATGTATTCAATGACGCGAGGTTCATCGATGATCGGCGCTGCAATTGCTTGTTTAACTAGCTCCAGTTTATACCGACTATCCACCTGATAGATTATGCGAGTTAACAGCATTAAAACCAATACGGCATACGAAGGAAGTGAATAAATTAAAGATAATTATTTAGAAATATATAAATCCGTAAACTGGGAAGATTTTCAAAATATACTTTACTTCTTTATAGACTTCATAAATAATAAATAATAAAACGCTTGTACAACGATTCGGAGCCGAATTATATTTTTACAATTGCTATCGAGTCTGCGTATCGTGATGGGATAACGCGAACCCACATCGCTGTGTATCAAAACTTTATATTTTTCTAGAAAACTTCAATCATATTTCAACGTTCCGAAATTTGCATTTTACGCCTCTCTCCCATTTCTACTTCATTCTACATACATATATATATTTTGTAACATTTCTTTATCTGTCGCGAGAAAGTTGTTCCGAAACAAGATTGTCTGCTTTCTTCCCGCTATTGAATTATGTGCGCCGCTCGTTACTTCGATTTCCCGAGCTTTTTCAGGACGATCTCGCCGGGAGGGGCCGTGACGCCTCGTAACGATAAAACGCTTCGCGCGCACGCAGCCGGGGCGATGATGTATCGCCCGGAACGAGCCGGAGCGAAGGAACAATGAATAACCACCGATCGACGGTGCGCGATGCATCGCGCGATGCGAACGGCCGATAACGATAATTACGAGAAAGCGTTCTCGCTCTCTTTAAAAAGCGACCGCGTTGTCGGGACGCAAATATTGTTACAGCGCGGCCGCGCTCGTGCGCCTTCTTCATCGAGGTGGAGTGCCTTTACACCCACCGAATCCGAGGCGTGTCGTCGTGTCCTCGCGTGCGTGCGTGCCGTGTGTCGCGCCGCGAATGCAACACACACGCCCGACGAGAGCGCATCGTGTATAAGTGGTACTCCGATGCATCGAATAAGGGCCTTCGCCTTTCCCCGTGCTTGCCAGCCTACTCGACGCACACCTGAAGCATTCTCGAGGCGCCCGCTGGTTTCCTTACCCCATTACCCCTCTCCCCCCTTTCCCTCTTCCTCTTCGCGACTCGGTCGGGCGAGGGTGCGGAAATGCGTACGCCCCGCGATTCGATATGCATCAGAGACGACACGCTAAACGCTAAATGCTCGATCGAAAATGAAGCGCCGTATAACAAGGGCTTTGAAATTCACGGGCCCGACCGGATTGTTAATTAAAACGACGCGAGTCTCAGGCCGTGGAATATTAATATTCAAATTATCTACGTAAATCCTATCAAATTGACGGCTCGATAAACTTCGAATTTTTATATAAATACGTTTTGAAAACCGGTAAAATGCGTACCATTTCATAAAGTTTGCACGATGCAGAAACGATTGCGATGCAATATTTAACCACCGTAATTATCCTGGATTACCAATATGAAGCTTTTAATACGCATGCAGAATTATTACAAACAAATCTGAAAAAACTAATGAAATTAACAATTTCTACTTACATTGCGTTTATTTTTCCTACACACAGATAAAAAAACCAATATTTTTCGAACAGCAACGAGAATTATGCAAAAAAATCACTAACGACTCCGCGTTGCGAATCCAGAATTATTTATATTTGCACAATCATTTTTGCACCGTTACACAAACGGGAATTTTTCCGAAAGAGCGCCTCGAAAGTTACTTGAATGCTACTGCGCAAAATGAAAAGTTCGACGGAAATATTCGGTGGCCAGTTGTTGCTCGTACATGCGTATCGATCGATGTGTTCATCCGGGTGCGCGCGCGCGCGCGCGCGCGCACGCATTCACGACCTGTGTTTATGTTAATGTGTGCGTGCGTGCCGGCCGTGAACGGAATCGCGTCCGTGTATTATTAAGGCGTATAGTTAGCCGGCACACGCCAGGACGGCGTATGGCGGCTCCGTGTGCACCTGTTTGACCAAAAGGATATCTGGTTTGGACCACCTTGCCTCCCCGTCGCAACTCTGTCTTTCGCTCCGCGCTCCGCCGTCTTCGCCGCCCTCTCTCTCTCTCTCTCTCGTCCTCCTCCGTCTTCATCAGCCGTCATAATTCTCAGTATTTTTCTCCTCCCGCTCCCGCGCGTCTCGATAGGATAATCCACGAGAGGAAATCATGACGCATTATGCGGCCTCGTTCCCGAAATTAGGTCCCCGAGAGCAGACCAGACGTCGATATGACCCGAGGGCAAGCGATTTGGCGGCCAAGCTTCGTTATTTTGATGACGAGGGGATGACGTTATTCCGGGAATAAAAATCCCCGAACTCGCCCTTCCGCGCCGATCTTCGTAAATATCCGCCGATTAAATACTTATTTTTTTTCTTATGTCGGGCAAAAATGTATTCTCAACCTCGGCGAGACGCGATCGATGGAAAATTCATTTGTATCCGGCGAGCCGAGCGAGACGTTTCTTTTTATACTTTTATAGTCGCCCCAATGGGCGGATCCTACAGTGCGTATTAATTACGCCTACCGATATCCGACTTTCGATAATTGATTACGTTTCGCCTCCTTCGTTGCAACCGGCAACGCGATGCATCGCGCGGCACGCGCATTACGTTTATTGGCGCGATATACAACGAATTGTTTGTGCGCCGCTATATCGCGATGACGCGGATAGAGTCCGCCGATGATGGCGATAAGTCATTCTCGACAGAGATCTACGACCCGCACCTCCTGCCTTTTCCACGCGTAGTAATAATGCAAAGGAAAACCTAACGCAGAAGTTGCTATTTAAAAGCGTGTTTTCATCACACCTTCTATTCTGAACTGACGAATCATCGATTGGAATGTTATCGCGGATCGAACAGTAAATATCCTCCTATCACATGTGCGGGAAAGAATTCTAAATTGAGCTTTGGAGCCTCAACGTCGATGAAGAGTCATATTTCGAAATGTCATCCTGTTAATATATAATTCACGCAATTTTGACATATTCACGATATAGAAGCATGACTTGCAAAAGCGAAACGTTTTTATTACAAGGCTGTCACTGGTAATAGTGCTGATAACAGATAACAAGTGTCAATTCCTTTATTTACTATCAAAAGAATTACCTCAAAGTTCTTGACAACGTATTTTATTGACATATCGTAACCAGCGTTCCACGATGGCACCTGCCTGCCGTGTTAAGAGAAGAAACAACGTTGCGGACCAACATATGCATTTCGAAATTAATTAACCACAGCTGGGAACACAAGCTGATAGCGTGACTTGGATTCTTCCGATCGAATATCGCAAAATGTCGTGCCGCAATTACGAAACTTATTTAATTTTGATCCACTTGCAACATAACAGTCGCATAAAATGCGACAAATTAACATTTTGATTATAAGGCTGGTATAAAAATAAACATAAGCATCACGGAAGCGAGCTGTGTTTAACATGACTATTTCATGTTTTCGGCAATACTTCGCTATTTTATTGAAATACCGTAATGTGCATTCGTGATATTACTACAGGCGATGTCACTCCTTGTTAAAGAAGGAACATCGTTGCGGGTAATACACGGGCGTTTCAAAATTACTTCAGCATAGCCGAGAAACGTAAGTTGTCAACGTGACCTAGATTTGTCCGTGGTGCCACTACGAAATTCTGAGTCACTTCCAGGTAACCGATTGCCTCCTCGCATACGACGTCATGTTAAGCAATACCTTTCATTGTTGTTCGGCCGGCTGATGATAGGGAATTACTTGACTGTAACGCTTAATTTGCATCCGCAGGAAAGAGCGGCGTGCTGACGAAGTGAACGTAGGCGAAACGCGAAGAAGTGCATTACCGAGGCATAATATCAAAAGAGAAGAGCCGACAACAAATGCGACCCCTCCCCCTCCCCCACCCCTCCCGCCCGCAAATAAACGCAACGATGTAATTATGTAATGTCGTTCTATACTGTCTACCGAACGCGATCTGCAATTACATTTAAAAAGGGAGGATACATTTCCGTTCTAAATTCTAAAATTTCTAAATATATTAGCTTACAATTTGCTGAGAAAAGAAGAGACCTGCAATTGTTATGTTAATTAATAATGTCCTTTACTAATTTTCTTGATTTCATTCCACTTCGCCACTCCTTTTGATTTACGTAAGGAACAATCTATCGCATTACTTCAAACAAAAGGCTGAACGTTATATTTTCAATTTTAAAATGGAGTATAGACAATAAAGAAACTTTGCGCCGTTGTCCAACAAAGGGCAGCTCGCATTTATTGGCAGGTTATTCGAGTTTACCTGTAAAAAAAGCTCCCGCTTTTTTTTCGCGTTATCAAGTGCAGAAGAAGCGAGGCTACGCGTGACAGCTTTGTTATATATAAACAGTGCAATAAAAGCATGAGCGAAATACGTTCTTTTATCAATAAAAGACAAGTAAAATAAAGTCAAATAAAACTATCAAACGGTTTCTTATTCACTGAAAAACCCTCCATTGTCACTTTGTTTTCTAACAACGATGTTGCAGCGCGTTAATCGAGGTCCAAGACCACGATAAGGGGGAAGAAAGAGAGAGAGAGAAAGAGAGAGAGAGAGAGAGAGAGAGGAGAGAAAAAACACCCAGAGGGAGTTGTGACTTTTCTAAAATAACTCGATTCTAAAACGGGTTAAAGGAAAACATTACGTGCCGTCCGTTTTTGACTGGAGGGTTGTACAAGAATACGTAAAATGTCATACGGTCGGCGAAATCTGAGTCTTTTGCGTCAAAAGGGGGAATGGGGAATATCACGTCGGAGAGGATGGGGCAAGCTGCGCCATATACGCGGGAGGGATGCGAGGGAAAAACGTGAGTCGACATGTGCCACCGGCCGGCGCGGCGCGGCGCGACGCGGTGCATGGCGACGACCCAGTTTGCCGGCACTCCAGGGCGTCCCCCGATGCGGAATCGACTTGCATAAACGCTACCGCTACCGGCGGGCGGCTCCTTCGAGCTTATCCAAACGTATCTAGAGCGGCTTTGCATCTCCATTCCGCTTGGCCGGGTCGTCCCGCCCGCAATTGCGAAATGTCCC
The DNA here is from genome assembly GCF_003070985.1 of Temnothorax curvispinosus. NCBI lineage: Eukaryota > Metazoa > Arthropoda > Insecta > Hymenoptera > Formicidae > Temnothorax > Temnothorax curvispinosus. The sequence continues at coordinate 492,485 of NW_020225546.1, forward strand.
GTCTGCGTCGTCGTCGGGTTCGGTTTTTCGAGGGGCCATCTCGAGCGAACGTAAAATCGCGAAACGAACGGGGTCCGGCATTCGACAGAGAAATGGATTCTATCTATTGGAGACACTTGGTCCCTTGCTTCGTCCAATTTTTCGTGTTACGACGTAACAAAAAGTGGAAATTTTTACTTCGGGCAAAATAAATTTAGAAAAAAAACATATTTAATATTTTTCGAATTGCATCAATGAAAAAGAAAAACGATAGAGATTTGCGAAGAAAAATAAAACTTAAAAATCGTTCACGGCGAAACACGGTGCTCGCGTATTTCTATTGCGTTCATTTGCGTCGTAGGAGAATGTGCTGAGGCTCATTCACCCGCCAGGTGCATAGTGCTCGTCGTCTCGGGCCAACGAATGACGATGCACAAAGTCGGCCAGGACCGTGGCACACGTCAACGCGGATAGTTATTAACGGGTTGCGCAGCGCGACGACGCGATATTCTCGGGAGTTCTCGTCGGTCGGAGGCAAAAGTTATCCCGACTTCGGAAACTTCTCGAGGAAGGCTGCTGGATAATTCTCTCTCTATCTCTCTCTCTCCCTCCCTCTCTCATCCTTTGGAGCACTTTGAGTTTTGATGGTTTCTGACCCGCGCACGACGTGAACGAGGTTGCAAATTCAACACCGTTGTGCACGTGGTTCGCCGCAAGTGCATCGTAAAAGAAACGATACATATTGCGACAGGATGACGCGGTGCAATTCCCGGATCGAGAGCGCAGTTATGTTCCGAGCAAGAATGTTCGCGGTAAACATATATGGCTGATACCGAATGCGATAATGAAGCTTTAACCGCGTTTGAGGATTAGGAAGAAAGGCAGCGATTTTCGAAGCAAAGCAATCGTGAGTAAAACGAGATGTAAAATGAATTATTTTTAAAAAAAAGTTCTACCCTAGAAATATCAGAAATATACTTTCAGGGCTTTCTAAATAATAAAAAAATAAGTTTTGAATATTGTCCTTTTTCTAAAATAGCGAATTCAATTATAACGTTGGAAAAAAAACCATCAACGGGTTAGTCGATTTACTATTCTTATTACTACTTGCAGCGCGGAATCGCTAGGAATTTACGCGAACATTACGCGACTCTGTAATTATTCACCGCGTCGTTAAATACTTTACAGAATGTAAAACGCGGCTCTGCATACGCAGCTATAAGCAACGCATGAAATTTTAAAAGTTCGGCGGCTATGCCGAACACAACCGTGGATATTTTTAACACATATATTTCCAGTTTCGCGGCATATAAACATTGCATGGCGCTGCTTGCTCTCTTTAGGGCTGGAAAATTCGAACGGGAAATACCTCAGGCCACTACCTCGCGCTTTTGCGCGGCTTTCAACAAAAATCCCGTCCGTGCGCGCAAAAGTGAATTATACGTTTCTACCGAAGTGAAAAGTTTCCGCTGGAAAACACGGACTTGCTGTAACCCGTCACCTGTCTACCTTTTCTCCTACCGTCTTTTCCGCCACTGTCGGAATAAATTAATAGGCGACTCGAAATGCCGACTATTCCTTTTTTTATGGAAGCTGAGTAGCGATAAAATGAAAAAAAAAAAAAATACGCGAAGTAACTACGCAGAATTAGAGTACGTTCGTGACATAAGATTAAGATTATATATAAATAAAGCTCTAACGCCTACAAAATTTGAAAAGTAACGAAATCTCGACATTAAATACGGCCTTAATTCCTATAACGTTCATTTTACAAAAATGTACATAGAAAGTTTAGTCCAATACAATTTCATCTTTTCAATCACACGATTCAGAAAATCAAAACTGATAAATCATACTACGCAAATGAATAAATAATTACTTTAACTCACCCTATCGGGCGAAGTCCCTTAGGCACGTGATGGGAAAAGGAATTCGAGGGCGCCTTCCCCTAACACTGCCATGCTATACACCATCCGATAGTAACCAGATTGACAATACGACGTATGGCGGATTAGAGGATCGCTCTCGGCCTGGCATTGAGCTTAGCCCGCTAATAATCGATATACTCAGGCGAAGGTCGTACGCCTTCGCGGCATCTCCGGTTATATTCGGTAATTCTTTCGTTCGCCCTCCCTTCACCACCCCCTCCCGGCCAAGCGATTGCTTTCCTGCAGGAAACCATCGCGTGTGTATCCATCGGCCATCGATCGGCAAACCATAGCAGACGGCCGCGGCCGGTTGAACGCTTCGATTACTGATGCACGGGACAAGCTGTAGAGATCGTGCATGGTTAGTTAATATTAGAGAATTTCGCAGAATTCAATTATTTCGCCGGTTTTATTACATTATTAATTTGTACGACCGATGTTGGCCGATGCTCATTTATTGTATCTCGTTGGATGCAACTTTCATGCGCTGTCTTCGTGAACACGAAAGATGCTTTTCCTTTGCAACTTTTCGTTTTACGGTTCCTATTTAAGAAGTGATTCTCGCTGAGAAGTAACTAACATCAAGAACACGTACGCGTGAAAGTTTCATTTACAGAAAACAGCAAATAAAAATACTCAAAGTATAAATAAATATGCTTGATTGGATGTAGGAGAGAAGAAGAAGTCAACTCTACGAGCTCGTTTCGATCGCTACGTCAGTATGCACGTAACGGAGTAACGGAATTTATTACGCTAAATTTCACATATTCTCAAGCAGCTACTAAGTCAAACGTAATTCCCGAAGCCTTCGCCGTATCTCTGGGAAGAAAACCGATGACTCTTCCGAAAGTTGATGTCAGTGCTGCCGAGGCGCAAGCACCCTCCCTCGTGAATAATAAAAGCGTAGCGTTGCCGACTCGATCGCCTCGAGCTCGAGGGGTTAGCTGTCGCGCGCGCGCGCACACACGGAATCGCGTGCACGTATACGCGCCGCGCACACGCGAGGTCTACGGCGCGGGCTTATGCAAACTGGGTCACACGATGACGTTTACAGACATAAGCCTAAACCCGACGATGAGTCGGGTCAGTCTGGGTTCGTCGGCCTTGAACCTACGGTGGGAGAGCGTTAAATGGCAGGACGCGGCGCGGCGCGGCGCGGCGCAGGACGACGAAGGCTCTTCCTGCGCGTTTTTACGGCACGGCGACGCCGTGAATGCTTAAACGGCTCATTTACATCGGGGCCCTTTCCGCTAATTTGCGCGCCCCTTCATCAGCGCGAGACCCCGAACGCTGCTGGCGGCGACCGGCGAGAGCGCGCGGCTTTGCCAGTAATTATACGTGTTTGAAGCAATTACCGGCGCGCGAGAACGATTTTCATAAGGGAGCCATTATTTCGCGTATCGCTAATATCATTGTCTCCGCCGGCGTTCGCCGCCGCGAAATTATCGCGGAAGGCGATCCTCGACGATTAACATCCTCCGATAATTAATTAATTAACGCTTACATAATCAGCGCCCGGGCCGAACAGCCTCGCGTTAACGTCGCGCGGTCCCAAGTACACGCGCTATTTATTATTCGCGGCAAGCTTCGGTAATTCGACATCAATGTCAGTAACTGGTTGTTTAGCGCACGCGGCATGTTCCGATTCAGATTTGCATGATATTAAATTCTCCTCGTGTAATTATACACGCCATTCCGCTAGAAAATGTTGCCCGGGTAACAAATCGGTTCAGGTACATCATTTATAATGAGAGATAAAGTTACTCGAGTTCAGAAAAGTTGTTTCCTTCATTGAGCGCAACCTTGTAAACTTGTAGCGTAACATTGCACTTTTATTTGTGTCTCTTCGAGAACTTTAACGAACGAATCATTTGCGATATTACCGCTATAATCACTCCGCAAACGCTAATTCTCATCACGCAGGGACAGACCAAAGATGGTTTTTTTTTTGCATCACGCGAAAAAAAGGAAACAAATCCTTGGCAAAATCCCCGCTAAGATCCTTGGTAAATTACGGCAATGACTACCGCCGTCCGGGATTCGAAACAAAACAGCGAACGGACGACGAGAGGGAGAATGTTAAACGAGCCTGAGGAGTTTTAATCGAGTCGTTCATGCTACTACCGCTCCCCCCCTCGTATTTCCCCACCCCCTCGTCCTCTCTCGGTCAGAGGAGCAAAAGACTTGGTTAGAGACGTCGTTTCGCCTCGTCGTTGACTTCCGCTCGATTTGCATCCGACAGTCGCCCCGATATCGACCTTATGAATAACCACACCGACGAGTCGGATCACCGACGAGGGGCTGGAATCCCCTTGCGGCCCCTTCACGGAAGAATCCCCCATCGTGAGAACGCAATTCTGCGACAATACAGGATAAAGGACAGGTCGCGGAAAATACAAGCGCCATAATCTTGACTAATCGCCTAAAGATAGTAATATGAACGTGCTTTTACTACGTGCGTAATATGATTGCAATTTAATTATGTAATTGCGGTATTGTGTAAATTTTGTTTAATATCATATCGACATTGATAAAATAAATGGTTTAGTAGTAATAATAATAATAGGAGTAGCTGTGTCATTTGGAACAAGTGCCGTTAACATAGCGGTACTACGGTCTCCAGTATTATGAATATTACATTTTCAATAAAATCAGTATCTAATAATTAATAGTAATAGGGAAGTACTAATTAATTAACATAATTAACTTTAATCTTCTAAAAAAAGATAAAAGATAACTTATTTTGAACTAAATAACTTATTTAAAACTAAATAAGAAAAGTTCGAATTTCAATAACGCGACGTCGAGTATAATAAATACACTCGGGAGTGATTGAGTACTTCGTAGTCGCACGCGAATTTCTAGAAAAATTTTTCGTATCTTTCATATTTCCATCTTTCACCCGCATGTCCCATCTTCCAGCGCACGACCAACCTAATAATGCGGCAATGTATATCTTTCTTTTTCTCTCTCTTTCTTTCTCGACCCTTTTCGACTTTGCAATTACGCAAAAATCATTCACAAATTTTTCCTCCTCGCGCACCAGGCACACGCGCCGAGAAAATACGGAAAGTACGCGAACGTTATCAAAGGTTTACTCGGCGGAATATCCGAACACACAACGACGGTGTGCGCGCGGTGCAAAAAGAGAGAAGAGGCAAAGCGGAGAAGGGAGGGAGGAAGAGGAGGTGGAGGTGGGTCATCGACTTCCTCGATGTGACGCAACGAGCGCACACATGTGCACCGCGAATACATCCACATTCGTGTGCTCACGTATCCCACACGGAGACTCCGCGAGAGTGAGCGGGTCTCGCCCCGTTAACCTCTTCCTTCCGGAAATGGCCCTCTCCCTTCTCCCGGTGCGCACCGACGAATCCTTCGAGAGGACCGTTCCGCGTCGAGTTCCGCAACGAAGAATTTCAAGTGGAGAATTTCGGCGCGGAGTTGAGTCACGCGAGCGCGTTCTCGCGTGGTGGCTAATATTACTCACGATTTTCCTCGGAACCGCGCGCGCGTCTCCCGTTTGTCGCGGCCGGCGGTAAATTCGGCGTGGCAATTGATTAAGGAGGGTGTAATCCCGGCGGTCGAGCATTTCGCTTGAATTTACGTGACTCAGCAGGGAACTCTCGGAAATACGATCTGAAGGAAATTACACGGCTTACGATAACTAAGCGCGGATCCCAACTACGCCACTCCTCTTAGCACACTGCGCATTGTACACACAAAAATAATTGAACGCAAGTTATACATAATTAAATAGCGACACAAATTCCCGCGGGACTCGGATAGAGTGAGATAATTGAAAATTCGAAAAATATCTCTTTAAAGAATATCGCGGTATACACATTCGGTGCAATATCGCGATAAAAGGAAATTAATCAAAACGATTTCATGATTTCAATCTCGCAATTGAAAACCTATTAAACGGCCGACAATAAAAACGCGCGCAGAGAAAGACATGCAATTCCCCTTAGCCGTACTTCATTACGCAGAAATCGATCAATTAATAACCATAATGCGTAACAATGTTCCCCTCGCATTCCCCTCAATTTATTACATATAAACCTAAATTAATTAAATCATCGATAAATTTAAATCCGCGATTTATAGGACCGCTTTAAACGGTTAACGTGGAAATTTTCACGAGGACGTGAATAATAAATACAGAACGCAGATAAAACATGCAAATCCTCCGATGTATCGAATCGCGATTAACGTAATAAATCAGTCAAACAATGAACTACCTATCAGCACAATGTGCGCGACGGCAATTCTTGCGTTTCCTTCAAACTTCCGAGACGAGAACGGTCATAATCGTAAAAGCGCGCGCGGGGCGACGTTTTACCTAACTAAACGCGTTAAACCTCGCGACGGGAACGCGTTAAGAAAAAAATAGAAGAGGGTTCTCGAGAACGACGCGCGTGAAAGCGCCGCTAATAAAACGCAAACCGGTCGATGGCGCGAATCGGTTAATACATGGATTCGCACGGTTATTCACACGTGCGTGGAACGATTCGAGAGACGTAACGAGGGCACAAGCTGGAAGAGAGAGAGAGAGAGAGAGAGAGAGAGAGAGAGAGAGAGAGAGAG
>NW_020225546.1:498991-501043 GCF_003070985.1 Temnothorax curvispinosus
GCGGGAGGGCAGGGGGGATAAAGGGATGGATACGCGGACAGCTGGAGGGCGGGATCGCAGGGGTGGATTTAATCACGTTAAGTAACTCCGACCTGGCCGCATAGGAGCGAGCGAAGGGTGTTCGAAGATAAAGAGAGTGGGAGAGCGTGTTATCGACCCTCCTACACTCCACCTCGCCGGCCTTTTAGCAGTGACCAACACGTATATAAAGTTCGCGCGCGTAAGCGCGCACACACGTACACACGGACACGTGCCATTTCCTTCTCGCGTCACACGTATTTTAACCATTAAACGGTTTGCCCCGTCTTTCCAGCGCCAGCGCGCGGCGTCAGCATATTCGACGGATTAATTGGCAGTCATACGCTCCCCGGCAGATAATCGAGAAAGTCATACGTCGACCCCGCTAAACGAGTTTCGCGATTGATCATGGAGAGTATCACGTTACTCTCTGACACGTATATAGAAGGAGAGAGACAGGGAAGGGCGTCTGCCACTGAGGGGCTTCGATAATTTCAGATAATTAATTATCGATCAATCACGTCGCATGAATAAACTATTCGAGATTGAATTGTACATTTCACGGTCGTCCGCTGGCATCTTTATAAAGGAAAATGATTTACGCTTCCAAAAAAAAGAATTCCGCGAGTCCTGCTCACTCGATTAGACCGGTGTAACTGATAGATCTCGTCGAGATATCTCGCCTCCGATATTAACGATCGCCATTTAATCTTCATCGTCGTATAAATGATTTTCAAAATAAATATAAAGCAACGAATGCGTTAATTAAAAATGCTTATTAAAACGATGCTGTGAAACTCAAGTCTTGCAACAACTTTGTGATATTTCTTTTAGCCTCTCATCTTCGTTTCAACGTAACAGAAAAATCACAATTACACGAGCAAGATTTACCCGGCTCGGCTCACGGAAAATTAACGAGTAATTGCGTGACGAATTCCTGCTCATCCTTTCTCGCTGTGATATTAATTAATCAAAGCACGGCGATGTTTGCCCAGCCGCTAACGCAAAGACGAACGCGCGAGATGCCGCGCGGTTCTTTATTTTCCAACGGTCTCTCTCGTGCCCTTTCCTCCACCCCCGCGCGATTCAGTCTTATCCATCCTTGTCTAGTTATTTATCGCTGGAAGAACAACCCCGGAACAACCCTCCAGTAGGTGGCGGGTTAGAAAAGGCGCTCCTCGTGCCACGGGGTGGCGAAAGGACGGTCTTAAACAAGAGAAAGAAACCCGTTGTAAACGCGGCGCGATGTAGACGAGGAAGGCTAGCTACGGTGGCAGAAGGGGTAGAAGGGCTCGTAAGGGTGGCAAAGAGGGTAGAAACAGGATAGAACAGCGCGGCGAGAGAACCTACCTAACCTTCCTCGGCGTACCGGCTGAACCCGGGACGTTATTAGGAAAATGGACCTTCTTCTCCCTGTCTTCTTTCCTACCGTTCGCGCTCGCTCACAATAAACTGCGCGCGGCGTCTTGCCCTGCTGCTCCTTCGTTCCAGCTCGCGTCTCACCCTTTCGCTCTTTCTCACCCTCTTGCCACCGAGACCGACCCCCCCCCCTCCTCCCCGTGCTCGCAGACGTTGAACTTTTTGACGTCGGGGCCAACCTGCCGCCGACAATTTACTTCCACGGTAACGGAGGCAAGAGCCGTGAGACGGCATAATATATCTTTCCACCCTTCGATTCGGATAATGGCGTGTGCCGCTATACGCGCGAGTACTCGCCGAGATACGGAAACGATCGTTGTTTATCGTGCCGCCGAGCGCGGTGGATGCGATAAGGTAAAATATTCATCTTATCTCGCGTAGTATTACTTCTTTTCTCTTCGTAGTTTGTAACTGGAATTATAAATGCCATTCTGCGGCTTGAAAACAGAGAGCACGCCAAGTACCCCCGGAGTAAAGTGAATTACATTTTAAACAATCGGAATTTTTTTTCTCCGAAAGTTCTTACACACAAAGCCCGGGTAAAAAACGTTCTTCTCTCTCTCTCTCTCTCTCTCTCTCTCTCTCTCTCTCTCTCTCTCTCTCACTCTCTCTCTC